>NW_025727498.1:0-107523 GCF_021461385.2 Schistocerca piceifrons
ATCATAGAGAGTTAGAGTGTCAGTCCTCTTGTACTTAAGTCGGCATTGTGCTTTTTGTATTAAATTCGCATGCAATTTCGGTGTTTCATCGTCAATAAGAAGGTCCAAGGGATACAGTAAACCTGAAGTGAAGCATCGGAATCTAAAACTGGACTCGCTGGACAGGTTCAAATCATAGAAAGTTAGTGTGTCAGTCCCCTTGTACTTAAGTCGGCATTGTGCCTTTTGTATTATATTCGGATGCAATTTCTGTGTTTCATCGTCAATAACAAGGTCCACAGGATACAGTAAACCTGAAGTGAAGCATCGGAATCTAAAAGTGGACTCACAGGAGAGGTTCAAATCATAGAGAGTTAAAGTGTCAGTCCAATTGTACTTAAGTCGGCATTGTGCGTTTTGTATTAAATTCGGATGCAATTTCTGTGTTTCATAGTCAATAAGAAGGTCCAAGGTATACAGGAAACCTGTAGTGAGGCATCGGAATCTAAAACTGTACTCACAGGAGAAGTTTTAATCATAGAGTGTTAGAGTGTCAGTCCTCTTGTACTTATGTCGGCATTGTGCTTTTGTATTAAATACGGATGCAATTTCTGTGTTTCATCGTTAATAAGAACGTCCAAGGGATACAGTAAACCTGAAGTTAAGCATCGGAATCTAAAATTGGACTCACAGGAAAGGTGCAAATCATAGAGAGTTAGAGTGTCAGTCCTCTTGTACTTAAGTCGGCCTTGTGCCTTTTCTATTAAATTCGGATGCAATTTCTGTGTTTCATCGTCAATAAGGAAGCCCAAAGGATACAGTAAACCTGAAGTGAAGCATCGGAATCTAAAACTGGACTCACAGGAGAGGTTCAAATCATAGAGAGTTAGAGTGTCAGTCCTCTTGTACATAAGTCGGCATTGTGCTTTTTGTATTAAATTCGGATGCAATTTCTGTGTTTCATCGTCAATAAGAATGTCCAAGGGATACAGTAAACCTGAAGTGAAGCATCGGAATGTAAAAGTGGACTCACAGGAGAGGTTCAAATCATAGAGAGTTAAAGTGTCAGTCCTCTTGTACTTAAGTCGGCATTGTGCCTTTTGTATTAAATTCGGATGCAATTTCTGTGTTTCGTCGTCAATTAGAAGGTCCAAGGGATACAGTAAACCTGAAGTGAAGCATCGGAATCTAAAACTGGGCTCACAGGGGAGGTTCAAATCATAGAAAGTTAGACCGTCAGTTCTCTTGTACTTAAGTCGGCATTGTGCCTTCTGTATTAAATTCGGATGCTATTTCTGTGTTTCATCGTCGATAAGAAGGTCCAAGGGATACGGTAAACCTGAAGTGAAGCATCGGAATCAAAAACTGGACTCACAGGACAGGTTCATATCATAGAAAGTTAGTGTGTCAGTCCCCTAGTACTTAAGTCGGCATTGTGCCTTTTGTATTAAATTCGGATGCAATTTCTATGTTTCATCGTCAATAACAAGGTCCACAGGATACAGTTAACCTGAGGGGGTAGCAAATGGAATCTTAAACTGGACTCACAGGAGAGGTTCAAATCATGGACAGTTAGAGTGTCAGTCCTCTTGTACTTAAGTCGGCATTGTGCCTTTTGTATTAAATTCGGATGCAATTTCTGTGTTTCATCGTCAATAAGAATTTCAAAGGGATAGAGTAAACCTGAAGTGAAGCATCGGAAAATAAAACTGGACTCACAGGACAGGTTGAAATTAAAGAATGTTAGAGTGTCAGTCCTCTTGTACTTAAGTCGGCATTGTGACTTTCATATAAAATTCGGATGCAATTTATGTGTTTCGTCGTCATTAAGAAGGTCCAAGGGATACAGTAAACCTGAAGTGAAGCATCGGAGCTGAAACTGGACTCACAGGAGAGGTTCAAATCATAGAGAGTTAGTGTGTCAGTCCTCTTGTACTTAAGTCGGCCTTATGCCTTTTGTATTATATTCGGATGCAATACTGTGTTTCATCGACAATAACAAGGTCCACAGGATACAGTAAACCTGAAGTGAAGCATCGGAATGTAAAAGTGGACTCACAGGAGAGGTTCAAATCATAGACAGTTAGTGTGTCAGTCCCCTTGTACTTAAGTCGGCATTGTGCCTTTTGCATTACATTCGGATGCAATTTCTGTGTTTCACCGTCAATAACAAGGTCCACAGGATACAGTAAACCTGGAGTGTATAATCGAAATCTTAAACTGGACTCACAGGAGAGGTTCAAATCATAGAAAGTCAGAGTGTCAGTCCTCTTGTACTTAAGTCGGCATTGTGCCCTTTTTATTAAATTCGGATGCAATTTCTGTGTTTCATCGTCAATAAGAAGGTCAAAGGGATACAGTAAACCTGAAGTGAAGCATCGGAATCTAAAACTGGACTCACAGGAGAGTTTAAAACATTGAGAGATAGAGTGTCAGTCCACTTGCAAGTAAGTCGGCATTGTGCCTTTAGTATTAAATTCAGATGGAATTTCTGAGTTTCATCGTCAATAAGAAGGTCCATGGGATACAGTAAACCTGAAGTGAAGCATCGGAATCTAAAGCTGGACTCACAGGAGAGGTTCAAATCATAGAGAGTTAGAGTGTCAGTCCTCTTGTACTTAAGTCGGCATTCTGCTTTTTGTGTTAAATTCGGATGCAATTTCTGTGTTTCATCGTCAATAAGAAGGTCCAAGGGATCCAGTTAACCTGAAGTGATGCATCGGAATGTAAAACTGTACTCACAGGTCAGGTTCATATCATAGAAAGTTAGTGTGTCGGTCCTCTTGTACTTAAGTCGGCCTTGTGCCTTTTGTATCATATTCGGATGCAATACTGTGTTTCATCGACAATAACAAGGTCCACAGGATACAGTAAACCTGAAGTGAAGCATCGGAATCTAAAACTGGACTCACAGGAGAGGTTCAAATCGTAGAGAGTTAGAGTGTCAGTCCTCTTGTACTTAAGTTTTCATTGTGTTTTTGTATTAAATTCAGATGCAATTTTTGTGTTTCATCGACAATAAGAAGGTCCAAGGGATACAGTAAACCTAAAGTGAAGCATCGGAATCTAAAACTGGACTCACAGCAGAGGTTCAAATCATAGAGAGTTAGAGTGTCAGTCCTCTTGTACTTAAGTTTTCATTGTGCTTTTTGTATTAAATTCAGATGCAATTTTTGTGTTTCATCGACAATAAGAAGGTCCAAGGGATACAGTAAACCTGAAGTGAAGCATCGGAATCTAAAACTGTACTCAGAGGAGAGGTGCATATCATAGAGAGTTAGAGTGTCAGTCCTCTTGTACTTAAGTCGGCATTGTGCCTTTTGTTTTAAATTCGGATGCAATTTCTGTGTTTCATCTTCAATAAGAGGGTCCCAAGGATACAGTAAACCTGAAGTGAAGCATCGGAATCTAAAACTGGACTCACAGGAGAGGTTCAAATCATAGAGAGTTAAAGTGTCAGTCCTCTTGTAATTAAGTCGGCACTGTGCGTTTTGTATTAAATTGGTATGCAACTTCTGTCTTTCATCGTCAATAAGGAGGTCCAAAGGATACAGTAAACCTGAAGTGAAGCATCGGAATCTAAAACTGGGCTCACAGGAGAGGTTCAAATCATAGCAAGTTAGAGTGTCAGTCCTCTTGTACTTAAGTCGGCATTCTGCTTTTTGTATTAAATTCGGATGCTATTTCTGTGTTTCATCGTCAATTAGAAGGTCCAAGGGATACAGTAAACCTGAAGTGAAGCATCGGAATCTAAAACTGGGCTCACAGGGGAGGTTCAAATCATAGAAAGTTAGAGTGTCAGTCCTCTTGTACTTAAGTCAGCATTGTGCCTTCTGTATTAAATTCGGATGCTATTTCTGTGTTTCATCGTCGATAAGAAGGTCCAAGGGATACAGTAAACATGAAGTGAAGCATCGAAATCAAAAACTGGACTCACAGGACAGGTTCATATCATAGAAAGTTAGTGTGTCAGTCCTCTAGTACTTAAGTCGGCATTGTGCCTTTTGTATTAAATTCGGATGCAATTTCTATGTTTCATCGTCAATTACAAGGTCCACAGGATACAGTAAACCTGAGGGGGGTAGCATCGGAATCTTAAACTGGACTCACAGGAGAGGTTCAAATCATGGACAGTTAGAGTGTCAGTCCTCTTGTACATAAGTCGGCATTGTGCCTTTTGTATTAAATTCGGATGCAATTTCTGTGTTTCATCGTCAATAAGAATTTCAAAGGGATAGAGTAAGCCTGAAGTGAAGCATCGGAAAATAAAACTGGACTCACAGGACAGGTTCAAATTAAAGAATGTTAGAGTGTCAGTCCTCTTGTACTTAAGTCGGCATTGTGACTTTTGTATAAAATTCGGATGCAATTTCTGTGTTTCATCGTCATTAGGAAGGTCCAAGGGATACAGTAAACCTGAAGTGAAGCATCGGAGCTGAAACTGGACTCACAAGAGAGGTTCAAATCATAGAGAGTTAGTGTGTCAGTCCTCTTGTACTTAAGTCGGCATTGTGCCCTTTGTATTAAATTCGGATGCAATTTCTGTGTATCATCGTCAATAAGATGGTCCAAGAGATACAGTAAATCTGAAGTTAAGCATCGGAATCTAAAACTGGACTCACAGGACAGGTTCATATCATAGAAAGTTAGTGTGTCAGTCCCCTTGTACTTAAGTCGGCATTGTGCCTTTTGCATTACATTCTGCTGCAATTTCTGTGTTTCACCGTCAATAACAAGGTCCACAGGATACAGTAAACCTGAAGTGTAGAATCGGAATCTTAAACTGGACTCACAGGAGAGGTTCAAATCATAGAAAGTTAGTGTGTCAGTCCTCTTGTACTTGAGTCGGCATTGTGCCCTTTTTATTAAATTCGGATGCAATTTCTGTGTTTCATCGTCAATAAAAAGGTCAAAGGGATACAGTAAACCTGAAGTGAAGCATCGGAATCTAAAACTGGAATCACAGGAGAGTTTAAAAACATAGAGAGTTAGAGTGTCAGTCCTCTTGCAAGTAAGTCGGCATTGTGCCTTTAGTATTAAATTCAGATGCAATTTCTGAGTTTCATCGTCAATAAGAAGGTCCATGGGATACAGTAAACCTGAAGTGAAGCATCGGAATCTAAAGCTGGACTCACAGGAGAGGTTCAAATCATAGAGAGTTAGAGTGTCAGTCCTCTTGTACTTAAGTCGGCATTCTGCTTTTTGTGTTAAATTCGGATGCAATTTCTGTGTTTCATCGTCAGTAAGAAGGTCCAAGGGATACAGTTAACCTGAAGTGATGCATCGGAATGTAAAACTGTACTCACAGGTCAGGTTCATATCATAGAAAGTTAGTGTGTCGGTCCTCTTGTACTTAAGTCGGCCTTGTGCCTTTTGTATAATATTCGGATGCAATACTGTGTATCATCGTCAATAACAAGGTCCACAGGATACAGTAAACCTGAAGTGAAGCATCGGAATCTAAAACTGGACTCACAGGAGAGGTTCAAATCGTAGGGAGTTAGAGTGTCAGTCCTCTTGTACTTAAGTTTTCATTGTGCTTTTGTATTAAATTCAGATGCAATTTTTGTGTTTCATCGACAATAAGAAGGTCCAAGGGATACAGTAAACCTCAAGTGAAGCATCGGAATCTAAAACTGGACTCACAGGAGAGGTTCAAATCATAGAGAGTTAGAGTGACAGTCCTCTTGTACTTAAGTTTTCATTGTGCTTTTTGTATTAAATTCAGATGCAATTTTTGTGTTTCATCGGCAATAAGAAGGTCCAAGGGATACAGTAAACCTAAAGTGAAGCATCGGAATCTAAAACTGTACTCAGAGGAGAGGTGCAAATCATAGAGAGTTAGAGTGTCAGACCTCTTGTACTAAAGTCGGCATTGTGCCTTTTGCATTAAATTCGGATGCAATTTCTGTGTTTCATCTTCAATAAGAGGGTCCCAAGGATACAGTAAACCTGAAGTGAAGCATCGGAATTTAAAACTGGACTCACAGGAGAGGTTCAAATCATAGAGAGTTAAAGTGTCAGTCCTCTTGTACTTAAGTCGGCACTGTGCGTTTTGTGTTAAATTGGTATGCAACTTCTGTCTTTCATCGTCAATAAGGAGGTCCAAAGGATACAGTAAACCTGAAGTGAAGCATCGGAATCTAAAACTGGGATCACAGGAGAGGTTCAAATCATAGAAAGTTAGAGTGTCAGTCCTCTTGTACTTAAGTCGGCAATGTGCCTTTTGTATTAAATTCGGATGCAATTTCTGTGTTTCATCGTCAATAAGAAGGTCCAAGGGATACAGTAAACCTGAAGTGAAGCATCGGAATCTAAAACTGGGCTCACAGGAGAGGTTCAAATAATAGAGAGTTAGAGTGTCAGTCCTCTTATACTTAATTCGGCATTGTGCCTTTTGTATTAAATTCGGATGCAATTTCTGTGTTTCATCGTCAATAAGAAGATCCAAGGGATACAGTAAACCTGAAGTGACACATCGGAATCTAAAACTGGACTCACAGGACAGGTTCATATAATAGAAATTTAGTGTGTCAGTCCTCTAGTACTTAAGTCGGCATTGTGCCTTTTGTATTAAATTTGGATGCAGTTTCTGTGTTTCATCGTCAGTAAGAATTTCAAACGGGTACAGTAAACCTTAAGTGAAGCATCGGAATCTAAAACTGGACTCACAGGAGAGGTTCAAATCATAGAAAATTAGAGTGTCAGTCCTCTTGTACTTAAGTCGGCATTGTGACTTTTGTATAAAATTCGGATGCAATTTCTGTGTTTCATCGTCAATAAGAAGGTCCAAAGGATACAGTAAACCTGAAGTGAAGCTTCGGAGCTAAAACTGGACTCACAGGAGAAGTTCAAATCATAGAGAGTTAGAGTGTCAGGACTCTTGTGCTTAAGTCGGCATTGTGCCCTTTGTATTAAATTCGGATGCAATTCCTGTGTTTCATCGTCAATATGAAGGTCAAAGGGATACAGTAAACCCGAAGTGAAGCATTGGAAAATAAAACTGGACTCACAGGACAGGTTCAAATCAAAGAATGTAAGAGTGTCAGTCCTCTTGTACTTAAGTCGTCATTGTGCCTTTTGTATTAAATTCGGATGCAATTTCTGTGTTTCATCGTCAATGAGAAGGTCCAAGGGATACAGTAAACCTGAAGTGAAGCATCAGAATCTAAAACTGGACTCGCAGGAGGGGTTCAAACCAATGGGAGTTAGAGTGTCAGTCCTCTTGTACATAAGTCGGCAGTGTGCTTTTTGTATTAAATTCGGATGCAGTTTCTGTGTTTCATCGTCAATAAGGAGGTCCAAAGTATACAGTAAACCTGAAGTGAAGCATCGGAATCTAAAACTGGGCTCACAGGAGAGGTTCAAATCGTAGAAAGTTAGAGTGTCAGTCCTCTTGTACTTAAGTCGGCATTGTGCCTTTTATATTAAATTCGGATGCAATTTCTGAGTTTCATCGTCAATAAGAAGGTCCACGGGATACAGTAAACCTGAAGTGAAGCATCGGAATCTAAAACTGGGCTCACAGGAGAGGCTCAAATCATAGAAAGTAAGAGTGTCAGTCCTCTTGCACTTAAGTCGCCATTGTGCCTTTTGTGTAAAATTCGGATGCTATTTCTGTGTTTCATCGGCAATAAGAAGGTCCAAGTGATACAGTAAACCTAAAGTGAAGCATCGGAATCTAAGACTGGACTCACAGAAGGGGTTCAAATCATAGAGAGTTAGAGTGTCAGTCCTCTTGTACTTAAGTCGGCATTGTCCTTTTAGTATTAATTTCAGATGCAATTTCTGCTTTTCATCGTCAATAAGAAGGTCCATGGGATATAGTAAACCTGAAGTGAAGCATCGGAATCTGAAACTGGACTCACAGGACAGGTTCATATCATAGAAAGTTACTGTGTCAGTCCTCTTGTACTTAAGTCGGCATTGTGCCTTTTGCATTACATTCGGATGCAATTTCTGTGTTTCATCGTCAATAACAAGGTCCACAGAATACAGTAAACCTGAAGTGTAGCATCTGAATCTTAAACTGGACTCACAGGAGAGGTTCAAATCATAGAAAGTTAGAGTGTCAGTCCTCTTGTACTTATGTCGGCATTGTGCCCTTTGTATTAAATTCGGATGCAATATCTGTGTTTCATCGTCAATAAGAAGGTCAAAGGGATACAGTAAACCTGAAGTGAAGCATCGGAATCTACAACTGGACTCACAGGAGAGGTACAAATCATAGAGAGTTGGAGTGTCAGACCTCTTGTACTTAAGTCGGCATTGTGTTTTTTGTATTAAATTCGGATGCTATTTCTGTGTTTCAACGTCAATAAGAAGGTCAATGGGATACAGTAAACCTGAAGTGAAGCATCGGAATCTAAAACTGGACTCACAGGACAGGTTCTTATCATAGAAAGTTTGTGTGTCAGTCCTCTTGTACTTAAGTCGGCATTGTGCCTTTTGCATTACATTCGGATGCAATTTCTGTGTTTCATCGTCAATAACAAGGTCCACAGGATACAGTAAACCTGAAGTGTAGCATCTGAATCTTAAACTGGACTCACAGGAGAGGTTCAAATCATAGAAAGTTAGAGTGTCAGTCCTCTTGTACTTAAGTCGGCATTGTGCCCTTTGTATTAAATTCGGATGCAATATCTGTGTTTCATCGTCAATAAGAAGGTCAAAGGGATACAGTAAACCTGAAGTGAAGCATCGCAAAATAAAACTGGACTCACAGGACAGGTTCAAATCAAAGAATGTTAGAGTGTCAGTCCTCTTGTACTTAAGTCGGCATTGTGCCTTTTGTATTAAATTCGGATGCAATTTCTGTGTTTCATCGTCAATAAGAAGGTCCAAGGAATACAGTAAACCTGATGTGAAGCATCGGAATCTAAAACTGGGCTCACAGGAGAGGTTCAAATCATAGAAAGTTAGAGTGTCAGTCCTCTTGTACTTAAGTCGGGCATTGTGCATTTTGAATTCAATTCGGATGCAATTTCTGTGTTTCATCGTCAATAAGAAGGTCCAAGGGTTGCAGGAAGCCTTAAGTGAAGCATCGGAATCTAAAACTTGGCTGACAGGAGAGGTTCAAATCATAGAAAGTTAGAGTGTCAGTCCTCTTGTACTTAAGGCGGCATTGTGCCCTTTCTATTAAATTCGGATGCAATTTCTGTGTTTCATCGTCAATAAGAAGGTCCAAGGGATACAGTAAACCTGAAGTGAAGCATCGGAATCTAAAACTGGACTAACAGGAGAGGTTCAAATCATAGAAAGTAAGAGTGTCAGTCCTCTTGCACTTAAGTCGCCATTGTGCCTTTTTTGTAAAATTCGGATGCTATTTCTGTGTTTCATCGGCAATAAGAAGGTCCAAGGGATACAGTAAACCTGAAGTGAAGCATCGGAATCTAAGACTGGACTGACAGAAGGGGTTCAAATCATAGATAGTTAGAGTGTCAGTCCTCTTGTACTTAAGTCGGCACTGTGCATTTTGAACTAATTCGGATGCAATTTATGTGTTTCCTCGTCAATAAGAAGGTCCAAGGGATACAGTAAGCCTTAAGTCAAGCATCGGAATCTAAAACTGGGCTGACAGGAGAGGTTCAAAGTATAGTATACTTAGAGTGTCAGTCCTCTTGTACTTAAGTCGGTATTCTGCCCTTTCTATTAAATTCGGATGCAATTTCTGTGTTTTATCGTCAATTAGAAGGTCCAAGGGATACAGTAAACCTGAAGTGAAGCATCGGAATCTAAAACTGGACTCACAGGAGAGGTTCAAATCATAGATAGTTAGAGTGTCAGTCCTCTTGTACTTAAGTCGGCATTGTGCCTTTTGTATTAAATTCGGATGCAATTTCTGTGTTTAATCGTCAAATAGAGGATCCAAGGGATACAGGAAGCCTTAAGTGAAGCATCGGAATCTAAAACTGGACTCACAGGAGAGGTTTTAATCACAGAGAGTTAGAGTGTCAGTCCTCTTGTACTTAAGTCGGCATTGTGCCTTTTGTATTAAATTCGAATGCAATTTCTGTGTTTCATCGTCAATAAGTAGGTCCAAGGGATACAGTAAACCTGAAGTGAAGCATCGGAATCTGAAACTGGACTCACAGGACAGGTTCATATCATAGAAAGTTACTGTGTCAGTCCTCTTGTACTTAAGTCGGCATTGTGCCTTTTGCATTACATTCGGATGCAATTTCTGTGTTTCATCGTCAATAACAAGGTCCACAGAATACAGTAAACCTGAAGTGTAGCATCTGAATCTTAAACTGGACTCACAGGAGAGGTTCAAATCATAGAAAGTTAGAGTGTCAGTCCTCTTGTACTTAAGTCGGCATTGTGAATTTGTATTAAATTCGGAAGCAATTTCTGTGTTTCATCGTCAATAAGAAGGTCCAAGGTATACAGTAAACCTGAAGTGAAGCATCGGAATCTAAAACTGGACTCACAGGAGAGGTTTTTAATCACAGAGAGTTAGAGTGTCAGTCCTCTTGTACTTAAGTCGGCATTGTGCCTTTTGTATTAAATTCGGATGCAATTTCTGTGTTTCATCGTCAATAAGTAGGTCCAAGGGATACAGTAAACCTGAAGTGAAGCATCGGAATCTGAAACTGGACTCACAGGACAGGTTCTTATCATAGAAAGTTAGTGTGTCAGTCCCCTTGTACTTAAGTCAGCATTGTGCCTTTTGCATTACATTCGGATGCAATTTCTGTGTTTCATCGTCAATAACAAGGTCCACAGGATACAGTAAACCTGAAGTGTAGCATCTGAATCTTGAACTGGACTCACAGGAGAGGTTCAAATCATAGAAAGTTAGAGTGTCAGTCCTCTTGTACTTATGTCGGCATTGTGCCCTTTGTATTAAATTCGGATGCAATATCTGTGTTTCATCGTCAATAAGAAGGTCAAAAGGATACAGTAAACCTGAAGTGAAGCATCGGAATCTACAACTAGACTCACAGGAGAGGTACAAATCATAGAGAGTTAGAGTGTCAGACCTCTTGTACTTAAGTCGGCATTGTGTTTTTTGTATTAAATTCGGATGCAATTTCTGTGTTTCAACGTCAATAAGAAGGTCAATGGGATACAGTAAACCTGAAGTGAAGCATCGGAATCTAAAACTGGACTCACAGGGACAGGTTCTTATCATAGAAAATTTGTGTGTCAGTCCTCTTGTACTTAAGTCGGCATTGTGCCTTTTGCATTACATTCGGATGCAATTTCTGTGTTTCATCGTCAATAACAAGGTCCACAGGATACAGTAAACCTGAAGTGTAGCATCTGAATCTTAAACTGGACTCACAGGAGAGGTTCAAATCATAGAAAGTTAGAGTGTCAGTCCTCTTGTACTTAAGTCGGCATTGTGCCCTTTGTATTAAATTCGGATGCAATATCTGTGTTTCATCGTCAATAAGAAGGGTCAAAGGGATACAGTAAACCTGAAGTGAAGCATCGCAAAAATAAAGCTGGACTCACAGGACAGGTTCAAATCAAAGAATGTTAGAGTGTCAGTCCTCTTGTACGTAAGTTGGCATTGTGCTTTTGTATTAAATTCGGATGCAATTTCTGTGTTTCATCGTCAATAAGAAGGTCCAAGGAATACAGTAAACCTGATGTGAAGCATCGGAATCTAAAACTGGGCTCACAGGAGAGGTTCAAATCATAGAAAGTTAGAGTGTCAGTCCTCTTGTACTTAAGTCGGCATTGTGCATTTTGAATTAAATTCGGATGCAATTTCTGTGTTTCATCGTCAATAAGAAGGTCCAAGGGATGCAGGAAGCCTTAAGTGAAGCATCGGAATCTAAAACTGGGCTGACAGGAGAGGTTCAAATCATAGAAAGTTAGAGTGTCAGTCCTCTTGTACTTAAGGCGGCATTGTGCCCTTTCTATTAAATTCGGATGCAATATCTGTGTTTCATCGTCAAATAGAAGGTCCAAGGGATACAGTAAACCTGAAGTGAAACATCGGAATCTAAAACTGGACTAACAGGAGAGGTTCAAATCATAGAAAGTAAGAGTGTCAGTCCTCTTGCACTTAAGTCGCCATTGTGCCTTTTTTGTAAAATTCGGATGCTATTTCTGTGTTTCATCGGCAATAAGAAGGTCCAAGGGATACAGTAAACCTGAAGTGAAGCATCGGAATCTAAGACTGGACTCACAGAAGGGGTTCAAATCATAGATAGTTAGAGTGTCAGTCCTCTTGTACTTAAGTCGGCACTGTGCATTTTGAATTAAATTCGGATGCAATTTATGTGTTTTCCTCGTCAATAAGAAGGTCCAAGGGATACAGTAAAGCCTTAAGTCAAGCATCGGAATCTAAAACTGGGCTGACAGGAGAGGTTCAAAATATAGTATACTTAGAGTGTCAGTCCTCTTGTACTTAAGTCGGTATTCTGCCCTTTTTATTAAATTCGGATGCAATTTCTGTGTTTTATCGTCAATTAGAAGGTCCAAGGGATACACTAAACCTTAAGTGAAGCATCGGAATCTAAAACTGGACCAACAGGAGCGGTTCAAATCATAGAAAGTAAGAGTGTCAGTCCTCTTGTACTTAAGTCGGCATTGTCCTTTTGTATTAATTTCCGGATGCAATTTCTGTGTTTCATCGTCAATAAGGAGGTCCATGGTATATAGTAAACCTGAAGTGAAGCATCGGAATCTAAAACTGGACTCACAGGACAGGTTCATATCATAGAAAGTTACTGTGTCAGTCCTCTTGTACTTAAGACGGCATTGTGCCTTTTGTATAAATTTCGGATGCAATTTCTGTGTTTCGTCGTCAATAACAAGGTCCACAGGATACAGTAAACCTGAAGTGTAGCATCTGAATCTTAAACTGGACTCACAGGAGAGGTTCAAATCATAGAAAGTTAGAGTGTCAGTCCTCTTGTACTTAAGTCGGCATTGTGCCTTTTGTATTAAATTCGGATGCAATTTCTGTGTTTCATCGTCAATAAGTAGGTCCAAGGGATACAGTAAACCTGAAGTGAAGCATCGGAATCTAAAACTGGACTCACAGGAGGAGGTTCAAATCATAGATAGTTAGAGTGTCAGTCCTCTTGTACTTAAGTCGGCATTATGCCTTTTGTATTAAATTCGGATGCAATTTCTGAGTTTCATCGTAAATAAGAATGTCCAAGGGATACAGTAAACCTGAAGTGAAGCATCGGAATCTACAACTGGACTCACAGGAGAGGTTCAAATCATAGAGAGTTAGAGTGTCAGTCCTCTTGTACTTAAGTTGGCATTGTGTTTTTTGTATTGAATTCGGATGCAATTTCTGTGTTTCATCGTCAATAACAAGGTCCACAGGATACAGTAAACCTGTAGTGTAGCATCTGAATCTTAAACTGGGCTCACAGGAGAGGGTTCAAATCATAGAAAGTTAGAGTGTCAGTCCTCTTGCACTTAAGTCGGCATTGTGCCTTTGTATTAAATTCGGATGCAATATCTGTGTTTCATCGTCAATAAGAAGGTCAAAGGGATACAGTAAACCTGAAGTGAAGCATCGCAAAATAAAATTGGACTCACAGGACAGGTTCAAATCAAAGAATGTTAGAGTGTCAGTCCTCTTGTACTTAAGTCGGCATTGTGCCTTTTGTATTAAATTCGGATGCAATTTCTGTGTTTCATCGTCAAATAGAAGATCCAAGGGATACAGGAAGCCCTTAAGTGAAGCATCGGAATCTAAAACTGGGCTGACAGGAGAGGTTCAATTCATAGAATGCTTAGAGTGTCAGTCCTCTTGTACTTAAGGCGGCATTGTGCCCTTTCTATTAAATTCGGATGCAATTTCTGTGTTTCATCGTCAATAAGTAGGTCCAAGGGATTACAGTAAACCTGAAGTGAAGCATCGGAATCTAAAAACTGGACTCCACAGGAGAGGTTCAAATCATAGATAGTTAGAGTGTCAGTCCTCTTGTACTTAAGTCGGCATTATGCCTTTTGTATTAAATTTAGATGCAATTTCTGTGTCTCATCGTATATAAGAAGGTTCCAAGGGATACAGTAAACCTGAAGTGAAGCATCGGAATCTACAACTGGACTCACAGGAGAGGGTTCAAATCAAAGAGAGTTAGTGTGTCAGTCCTCTTGTACTTAAGTCGGCATTGCGTTTTTTGTATTAAATTCGGATGCAATTTCTGTGATTCATCGTCAATAACAAGGTCCACCAGGATACAGTAAACCTGAAGTGTAGCATCCTGAATCTTAAACTGGACTCACAGGAGAGGTTTCAAATCATAGAAAGTTAGAGTGTCAGTCCGCTTGTACTTAAGTCGGCATTGTGCCCTTTGTATTAAATTCGGATGCAATTTCTGTGTTTCATCGTCAATAAGAGGGTCAAAGGGATACAGTAAACCTGAAGTGAAGCATCGCAAAATAAAATTGGACTCACAGGGCAGGTTCAAATCAAAGAATGTTAGAGTGTCAGTCCACTTGTACTTAAGTCGGCATTGTGCATTTTGAATTAAATTCGGATGCAATTTCTGTGTTTCATCGTCAATAAGAAGGTCCAAGGGATACAGGAAGCCTTAAGTGAAGCATCGGAATCTAAAACTGGGCTGACAGGAGAGGTTCAAATCATAGAATGCTTAGAGTGTCAGTCCTCTTGTACTTAAGGCGGCATTGTGCCCTTTCTATTAAATTCGGATGCAATTTCTGTGTTTCATCGTCAAATAGAAGGTCCAAGGGATACAGTAAACCTGAAGTGAAGCATCGGAATCTAAAACTGGACTAACAGGAGAGGTTCAAATCATAGAAAGTAAGAGTGTCAGTCCTCTTGCACTTAAGTCGCCATTGTGCCTTTTGTGTAAAATTCGGATGCTATTTCTGTGTTTCATCGGATAAGAAGGTCCAAGGGATACAGTAAACCTGAAGTGAAGCATCGGAATCTAAGACTGGATTCACAGAAGGGGTTCAAATCATAGATAGTTAGAGTGTCAGTCCTCTTGTACTTAAGTCGGCATTGTGCATTTTGAATTAAATTCGGATGCAATTTATGTGTTTCCTCGTCAATAAGAAGGTCCAAGGGATACAGTAAGCCTTAAGTCAAGCATCGGAATCTAAAACTGGGCTGACAGGAGAGGTTCAAATCATAGTATACTTAGAGTGTCAGTCCTCTTGTACTTAAGTCGGCATTGTGCATTTTGTAATAAATTCGGATGCAATTTCTGTGTTTCATCGTATATAAGAAAGTCCAAGGGATACAGTAAACCTGAAGTAAAGCATCGGAATCTACAACTGGACTCACTGGAGAGGGTTCAAATCATAGTGAGTTACAGTCTCAGTCCTCTTGTACTTAAGTCGGCATTGTCTTTTTGTATTAATTTCGGATGCAATTTCTGTGTTTCATCGTCAATAAGAAGGTCCATGGGATATAGTAAACCTGAAGTGAGGCATCGGAATCTAAAACTGGACTCACAGGACAGGTTCATATCATAGAAAGTTACTGTGTCAGTCCTCTTGTACTTAAGTCGGCATTGTGCCTTTTGTATAAAATTCGGATGCAATTTCTGTGTTTCATCGTCAATAACAAGGTCCACAGGATACGGTAAACCTGAAGTGTAGCATCTGAATCTTAAACTGGACTCACAGGAGAGGTTTAAATCATAGAAAGTTAGAGTGTCGGTCCTCTTGTACTTTAGTCGTCATTGTGAATTTGTATTAAATTCGGATGCAATTTCTGTGTTTCATTGTCAATAAGTAGGTCCAAGGGATACAGTAAACCTGAAGTGAAGCATCGGAATCTAAAACTGGACTCACAGGAGAGGTTCAAATCATAGATAGTTAGTGTGTCAGTCCTCTTGTACTTAAGTCGGCATTATGCCTTTTGTATTAAATTCGGATGCAATTTCTGTGTTTCATCGTATATAAGAAGGTCCAAGGGATACAGTAAACCTAAAGTGAAGCATCGGAATCTACAACTGGACTCACAGGAATGGTTCAAATCATAGGGAGTTAGAGTGTCAGTCCTCTTGTACTTAAGTCGGCATTGTGTTTTTTGTATTAAATTCGGATGCAATTTCTGTGTTTCATCGTCAATAAGAAGGTCCATGGGATATAGTACACCTGAAGTGAAGCATCGGAATCTAAAACTGGACTCACAGGACAGGTTCTTATCATAGAAAGTTAGTGTGTCAGTCCTCTTGTACTTAAGTCGGCATTGTGCCTTTTGCATTACATTCGGATGCAATTTCTGTGCTTCATCGTCAATAACAAGGTCCACAGGATACAGTAAACCTGAAGTGAAGCATCGGAATCTAAAACTGGACTAACAGGAGAGATTCAAATCATATAAAGTAAGAGTGTCAGTCCTCTTGTACTTAAGTCTCCATTGTGCCTTTGGAAAAAAATTCGGATGCAATTTCTGTGTTTCATCGTCAATAAGAAGGTCCAAGGGATACAGTAAACCTGAAGTGAAGCATCGGAATCTAAAACTGGACTCACAGGAGAGGTTTAAGTCATAGAAAGTTAGAGTGTCAGTCCCCTTGGACTTAAGTCGGCATTGTGCCTTTTGTATTAAATTCGTATGCAATTTCTGTGTTTCATTTTCAATAAAAAGGTCCAAGGGACACAGTAAACCTGAAGTGAAGCATCGGAGCCAAAACTGGACTCACAGGAGAGGTTCAAATCATAGGGAGTTAGAGTGTCTGTCCTCTTGTACATAAGTCGGCATTGTGCCTTTTGTATTAAATTCGGATGCAATGTCTGTGTTTCATCGTCAATAAGACGGTCCAAGGGATACAGTAAACCTGTAGTGAAGCATTAGAATCTAAAACTGGACTCACAGGACAGGTTCATATCATAGAAAGTTAGTTTGTCAGTCCCCTTGTACTTAAGTCTGCATTGTGCCTTTTGCATTACATTCGGAGGCAATTTCTGTGTTTCATCGTCAATAACAAGGTCCACAGGATACAGTAAACCTGTAGTGTAGCATCTGAATCTTAAACTGGGCTCACAGGAGAGGTTCAAATCATAGAAAGTTAGAGTGTCAGTCCTCTTGCACTTAAGTCGGCATTGTGCCTTTGTATTAAATTCGGATGCAATATCTGTGTTTCATCGTCAATAAGAAGGTCAAAGGGATACAGTAAACCTGAAGTGAAGCATCGCAAAATAAAATTGGACTCACAGGACAGGTTCAAATCAAAGAATGTTAGAGTGTCAGTCCTCTTGTACTTAAGTCGGCATTGTGCCTTTTGTATTAAATTCGGATGCAATTTCTGTGTTTCATCGTCAAATAGAAGATCCAAGGGATACAGGAAGCCTTAAGTGAAGCATCGGAATCTAAAACTGGGCTGACAGGAGAGGTTCAATTCATAGAATGCTTAGAGTGTCAGTCCTCTTGTACTTAAGGCGGCATTGTGCCCTTTCTATTAAATTCGGATTCAATTTCTGTGTTTCATCGTCAAATAGAAGGTCCAAGGGATACAGTAAACCTGAAGTGAAGCATCGGAATCTAAAACTGGACTAACAGGAGGGGTTCAAATCATAGAAGGGTAAGAGTGTCAGTCCTCTTGCACTTAAGTTGGCATTGTGTCTTTTGTATTAAATTCGGATGCAATTTCTGTGTTTCATCGTCAATAAGTAGGTCCAAGGGATACAGTAAACCTGAAGTGAAGCATCGGAATCTAAAACTGGACTCACAGGAGAGGTTCAAATCATAGATAGTTAGAGAGTCAGTCCTCTTGTACTTAAGTCGGCATTATGCCTTTTGGATTAAATTTAGATGCAATTTCTGTGTTTCATCGTATATAAGAAGGTCCAAGGGATACAGTAAACCTGAAGTGAAGCATCGGAATCTACAACTGGACTCACAGGAGAGGTTCAAATCAAAGAGAGTTAGTGTGTCAGTCCTCTTGTACTTAAGTCGGCATTGCGTTTTTTGTATTAAATTCGGATGCAATTTCTGTGATTCATCGTCAATAACAAGGTCCACAGGATACAGTAAACCTGAAGTGTAGCATCTGAATCTTAAACTGGACTCACAGGAGAGGTTCAAATCATAGAAAGTTAGAGTGTCAGTCCGCTTGTACTTAAGTCGGCATTGTGCCCTTTGTATTAAATTCGGATGCAATTTCTGTGTTTCATCGTCAATAAGAGGGTCAAAGGGATACAGTAAACCTGAAGTGAAGCATCGCAAAATAAAATTGGACTCACAGGGCAGGTTCAAATCAAAGAATGTTAGAGTGTCAGTCCACTTGTACTTAAGTCGGCATTGTGCATTTTGAATTAAATTCGGATGCAATTTCTGTGTTTCATCGTCAATAAGAAGGTCCAAGGGATACAGGAAGCCTTAAGTGAAGCATCGGAATCTAAAACTGGGCTGACAGGAGAGGTTCAAATCATAGAATGCTTAGAGTGTCAGTCCTCTTGTACTTAAGGCGGCATTGTGCCCTTTCTATTAAATTCGGATGCAATTTCTGTGTTTCATCGTCAAATAGAAGGTCCAAGGGATACAGTAAACCTGAAGTGAAGCATCGGAATCTAAAACTGGACTAACAGGAGAGGTTCAAATCATAGAAAGTAAGAGTGTCAGTCCTCTTGCACTTAAGTCGCCATTGTGCCTTTTGTGTAAAATTCGGATGCTATTTCTGTGTTTCATCGGATAAGAAGGTCCAAGGGATACAGTAAACCTGAAGTGAAGCATCGGAATCTAAGACTGGATTCACAGAAGGGGTTCAAATCATAGATAGTTAGAGTGTCAGTCCTCTTGTACTTAAGTCGGCATTGTGCATTTTGAATTAAATTCGGATGCAATTTATGTGTTTCCTCGTCAATAAGAAGGTCCAAGGGATACAGTAAGCCTTAAGTCAAGCATCGGAATCTAAAACTGGGCTGACAGGAGAGGTTCAAATCATAGTATACTTAGAGTGTCAGTCCTCTTGTACTTAAGTCGGCATTGTGCATTTTGTAATAAATTCGGATGCAATTTCTGTGTTTCATCGTATATAAGAAAGTCCAAGGGATACAGTAAACCTGAAGTAAAGCATCGGAATCTACAACTGGACTCACTGGAGAGGTTCAAATCATAGTGAGTTACAGTCTCAGTCCTCTTGTACTTAAGTCGGCATTGTCTTTTTGTATTAATTTCGGATGCAATTTCTGTGTTTCATCGTCAATAAGAAGGTCCATGGGATATAGTAAACCTGAAGTGAGGCATCGGAATCTAAAACTGGACTCACAGGACAGGTTCATATCATAGAAAGTTACTGTGTCAGTCCTCTTGTACTTAAGTCGGCATTGTGCCTTTTGTATAAAATTCGGATGCAATTTCTGTGTTTCATCGTCAATAACAAGGTCCACAGGATACGGTAAACCTGAAGTGTAGCATCTGAATCTTAAACTGGACTCACAGGAGAGGTTTAAATCATAGAAAGTTAGAGTGTCGGTCCTCTTGTACTTTAGTCGTCATTGTGAATTTGTATTAAATTCGGATGCAATTTCTGTGTTTCATCGTCAATAAGTAGGTCCAAGGGATACAGTAAACCTGAAGTGAAGCATCGGAATCTAAAACTGGACTCACAGGAGAGGTTCAAATCATAGATAGTTAGTGTGTCAGTCCTCTTGTACTTAAGTCGGCATTATGCCTTTTGTATTAAATTCGGATGCAATTTCTGTGTTTCATCGTATATAAGAAGGTCCAAGGGATACAGTAAACCTGAAGTGAAGCATCGGAATCTACAACTGGACTCACAGGAATGGTTCAAATCATAGGGAGTTAGAGTGTCAGTCCTCTTGTACTTAAGTCGGCATTGTGTTTTTTGTATTAAATTCGGATGCAATTTCTGTGTTTCATCGTCAATAAGAAGGTATATGGGATATAGTACACCTGAAGTGAAGCATCGGAATCTAAAACTGGACTCACAGGACAGGTTCTTATCATAGAAAGTTAGTGTGTCAGTCCTCTTGTACTTAAGTCGGCATTGTGAATTTTGCATTACATTCGGATGCAATTTCTGTGCTTCATCGTCAATAACAAGGTCCACAGGATACAGTAAACCTGAAGTGAAGCATCGGAATCTAAAACTGGACTAACAGGAGAGATTCAAATCATATAAAGTAAGAGTGTCAGTCCTCTTGTACTTAAGTCTCCATTGTGCCTTTGGAAAAAAATTCGGATGCAATTTCTGTGTTTCATCGTCAATAAGATGGTCCAAGGGATACAGTAAACCTGAAGTGAAGCATCGGAATCTAAAACTGGACTCACAGGAGAGGTTTAAGTCATAGAAAGTTAGGGTGTCAGTCCCCTTGGACTTAAGTCGGCATTGTGCCTTTTGTATTAAATTCGTATGCAATTTCTGTGTTTCATTTTCAATAAAAAGGTCCAAGGGACACAGTAAACCTGAAGTGAAGCATCGGAGCCAAAACTGGATTCACAGGAGAGGTTCAAATCATAGGGAGTTAGAGTGTCAGTCCTCTTGTACATAAGTCGGCATTGTGCCTTTTGTATTAAATTCGGATGCAATGTCTGTGTTTCATCGTCAATAAGACGGTCCAAGGGATACAGTAAACCTGTAGTGAAGCATTAGAATCTAAAACTGGACTCACAGGACATGTTCATATCATAGAAAGTTAGTGTGTCAGTCCCCTTGTACTTAAGTCTGCATTGTGCCTTTTGCATTACATTCGGAGGCAATTTCTGTGTTTCATCGTCAATAACAAGGTCGACAGGATACAGTAAACCTGAAGTGTAGCATCGGAATCTTAAACAGGACTCACAGGAGAGGTTCAAATCATAGAAAGTTAGAGTGTCAGTCCTCTTGAACTTATGTCGGCTTTGTGCCCTTTGTATTAAATTCGGATGCAATTTCTGTGTTTCATCGTCAATAAGAAGGTCAAAGGGATACAGTAAACCTGAAGTGAAGCATCGGAATCTAAAAGTGGACTCATAGGAGAGGGTCAAATCATAGGGAGTTAGAGTGTCAGTCCTCTTGTTCTTAAGTCGGCATTGTGCCTTTTGTATTAAATTCGGATGCAATTTCTGTGTTTCATCGTCAATAAGTAGGTCCAAGGGATGCAGTAAACCTGAAGTGAAGCATCGGAAAATAAACTGGACTCACAGGACAGGTTCAAATCAAAGAAAGTAAGAGTGTCAGTCCTCTTGTACTTAAGTCGCCATTGTGCCTTTTGTATAAAATTTTGGATGCAATTTCTGTGTTTCATCGTCAATAAGACGGTCCAAGGGATACAGTAAACCTGAAGTGAAGCATCGGAATCTAAAACTGGACTCACAGGAGAGGTTCAAATCATAGCTAGTTAGAATGTCAGTCCTCTTGTACTTAAGTCGTCATTGTGCCTTTTGTATTAAATTCGGATGCAATTTCTGTGTTTCATCGTCAATAAGAGTGTCCAAGGGATACAGTAAGCCTGAAGGGAAGCATCGGAATCTAAAACTGGACTCACAGGAGGGGTTCAAAACATAGGTAGTTAGAATGTCAGTCCTCTTGTACTTAAGTCGGCATTGTGTCTTTTGTATTAAATTCGGATGCAATTTCTGTGTTTCATCGTCAATAAGAAGGTCCAAGGAATACAGTAATTCTGAAGTGAAGCATCGGAATCTAAAACTGGACTCACAGGAGGGGTTCAAATCACAGGGAGTTAGAGTGTCAGTCCTCTTGTACTTAAGTCGGCATTGTGCCTTTTGCATTACATTCGGATGCAATTTCTGTGTTTCATCGTCAATAACATGGTCCACAGGATACAGTAAACCTGAAGTGAAGCATCGGAATCTAAAACTGGACTCACAGGAGAGGTTCAAATCATATAAAGTAAGAGTGTCAGTCCTCTTGTACTTAAGTCGCCATTGTGCCTATAAAAAAAAAATTCCGATGCAATTTCTGTGTTTCATCGTCAATAAGAAGGTCCAAGGGATACAGTAAACCTGAAGTGAAGCATCGGAATCTAAAACTGGACTCACAGGAGAGGTTCAAGTCATAGAAAGTTAGAGTGTCAGTCCCCTTGGACTTAAGTCGGCATTGTGCCTTTTGTATTAAATTCGGATGCAATTTCTGTGTTTCATCGTCAATAAGAAGGTCCAAGGGACACAGTAAACCTGAAGTGAAGCATCGGAGCCAAAACTGGACTCACAGGAGAGGTTCAAATCATAGGGAGTTAGAGTGTCAGTCCTCTTGTACATAAGTCGGCATTGTGCCTTTTGTATTAAATTCGGATGCAATGTCTGTGTTTCATCGTCAATAAGACGGTCCAAGGGATACAGTAAACCTGTAGTGAAGCATTAGAATCTAAAACTGGACTCACAGGACAGGTTCATATCATAGAAAGTTAGTGTGTCAGTCCCCTTGTACTTAAGTCTGCATTGTGCCTTTTGCATTACATTCGGAGGCAATTTCTGTGTTTCATCGTCAATAACAAGGTCGACAGGATATAGTAAACCTGAAGTGTAGCATCGGAATCTTAAACAGGACTCACAGGAGAGGTTCAAATCATAGAAAGTTAGAGTGTCAGTCCTCTTGAACTTAAGTCGGCTTTGTGCCCTTTGTATTAAATTCGGATGCAATTTCTGTGTTTCATCGTCAATAAGAAGGTCAAAGGGATACAGTAAACCTGAAGTGAAGCATCGGAAAATAAAACTGGACTCACAGGACAGGTTCAATTCAAGGAATGTAAGAGTGTCAGTCCTCTTGTACTTAAGTCGTCATTGTGCATTTTGTATTAAATTTGGATGCAATTTCTGTGTTTCATCGTCAATAAGAAGGTCCAAGGGATACAGTAAACCTGAAGTGAAGCATCGGAATCTAAACCTGGACTCGCAGGAGGGGTTCAAACCATTGGGAGTTAGAGTGTCAGTCCTCTTGTACTTAAGTCGGCATTGTGCATTTAGTATCAAATTTGGAGGCAATTTCTGTGTTTCATCGTCAATAAGAAGGTCCAAGGGATACAGCAAACCTGAAGTGAAGCATCGGAATCTAAAACTGGACTCACAGGAGAGGTTTTAATCATAGAGAGTTAGAGTGTCAGTCCTCTTGTACTTAAGTCCTCATTGTGCCTTTTGTATTAAATTCGGATGCAATTTCTGTGTTTCATCGTCAATAAGTAGGTCCAAGGGATATAGTAAACCTGAAGTGAAGCATCGGAATCTAAAAGTGGACTCACAGGAGAGGGTCAAATCATAGGGAGTTAGAGTGTCAGTCCTCTTGTACTTAAGTCGGCATTGTGCCTTTTGTATTAAATTCGGATGCAATTTCTGTGTTTCATCGTCAATAAGTAGGTCCAAGGGATATACTAAACCTGAAGTGAAGCATCGGAATCTAAAAGTGGACTCACAGGAGAGGGTCAAATCATAGGGAGTTAGAGTGTCAGTCCTCTTGTACTTAAGTCGGTATTGTGCCTTTTGTATTACATTTGGATGCAATTTCTGTGATTCATCGTCAATAAGAAGGTCAAAGGGATGCAGTAAACCTGAAGTGAAGCATCGGAAAATAAACTGGACTCACAGGACAGGTTCAAATCAAAGAAAGTAAGAGTGTCAGTCCTCTTGTACTTAAGTCGCCATTGTGCCTTTTGTATAAAATTTTGGATGCAATTTCTGTGTTTCATCGTCAATAAGACGGTCCAAGGGATACAGAAAACCTGAAGTGAAGCATCGGAATCTAAAACTGGACTCACAGGAGAGGTTCAAATCATAGCTAGTTAGAATGTCAGTCCTCTTGTACTTAAGTCGTCATTGTGCCTTTTGTATTAAATTCGGATGCAATTTCTGTGTTTCATCGTCAATAAGAGGGTCCAAGGGATACAGTAAGCCTGAAGGGAAGCATCGGAATCTAAAACTGGACTCACAGGAGGGGTTCAAAACATAGGTAGTTAGAATGTCAGTCCTCTTGTACTTAAGTCGGCATTGTGTCTTTTGTATTAAATTCGGATCCAATTTCTGTGTTTCATCGTCAATAAGAAGGTCCAAGGAATACAGTAATTCTGAAGTGAAGCATCGGAATCTAAAACTGGACTCACAGGAGGGGTTCAAATCACAGGGAGTTAGAGTGTCAGTCCTCTTGTACTTAAGTCGGCATTGTGCCTTTTGCATTACATTCGGATGCAATTTCTGTGTTTCATCGTCAATAACATGGTCCACAGGATACAGTAAACCTGAAGTGAAGCATCGGAATCTAAAACTGGACTAACAGGAGAGGTTCAAATCATATAAAGTAAGAGTGTCAGTCCTCTTGTACTTAAGTCGCCATTGTGCCTATAAAAAAAAAATTCGGATGCAATTTCTGTGTTTCATCGTCAATAAGAAGGTCCAAGGGATACAGTAAACCTGAAGTGAAGCATCGGAATCTAAAACTGGACTCACAGGAGAGGTTCAAATCATAGAAAGTTAGAGTGTCAGTCCTCTTGGACTTAAGTCGGCATTGTGCCTTTTGTATTAAATTCTAATGCAATTTCTGTGTTTCATCGTCAATAAGAAGGTCCAAGGGATACAGTAAACCTGAAGTGAAGCATCGGAGCTAAAACTGGACTCACAGGAGAGGTTCAAGTCATAGAGAGTTAGAGTGTCAGGCCTCTTGTGCTTAAGTCGGCATTGTGCTTTTTGTATTAAATTCGGATGCAATTTCTGTGTATCATCGTCAATAAGAAAGTCCAAGGGATACACTAAACCTGAAGTGAAGCATCGGAATCTAAAACTGGACGCACAGGACAGGTTCATATCATAGAAAGTTAGTGTGTCAGTCGCCTTGTACTTAAGACGGCATTGTGCCTTTTGCATTACATTCGGATGCAATTTCTGTGTTTCATCGTCAATAACAAGGTCGACAGGATACAGTAAATCTGAAGTGTAGCATCGGAATCTTAAACTGGACTCACAGGAGAGGTTCAAATCATAGAAAGTTAGAGTGTCAGTCCTCTTGAACTTAAGTTCGCATTGTGCCCTTTGTATTAAATTCGGATGCAATTTCTGTGTTTCATCGTCAATAAGAAGGTCAAAGGGATACAGTAAACCTGAAGTGAAGCATCGGAAAATAAAACTGGACTCACAGGACAGGTTCAAATCAAAGAATGTAAGAGTGTCAGTCCTCTTGTACTTAAGTCGTCATTGTGCCTTTTGTATTAAATTCGGATGCAATTTCTGTGTTTCATCGTCAATAAGAAGGTCCAAGGGATACAGTAAACCTGAAGTGAAGCATCGGAATCTAAAACTGGGCTCACAGGAGAGGTTCAAATCATAGAAAGTTAGAGTGTCAGTCCTCTTGTACTTAAGTCGGCATTGTGCATTTTGAATTAAATTCGGATGCAATTTCTGTGTTTCATCGTCAATAAGAAGTTCCAAGGGATACAGGAAGCCTTAAGTGAAGCATCGGAATCTAAAACTGGGCTGACAGGAGAGGTTCAAATCATAGATTACTTAGAGTGTCAGTCCTCTTGTACTTAAGGCGGCATTGTGCCCTTTCTATTAAATTCGGATGCAATTTCTGAGTTTCATCGTCAAATAGAAGGTCCAAGGGATACAGTAAACCTGAAAAGAAGCATCGGAATCTAAAACTGGACCAACAGGAGAGGTTCAAATCATAGAAAGTAAGAGTGTCAGTCCTCTTGTACTTAAGTCGCCATTGTGCCATTTGTATTAAATTCGGATGCAATTTCTGTGTTTCATCGTCAATAAGAAGGTCCAAGGGATACAGTGAACCTGAAGTGAAGCATCGGAATCTAAAACTGGACTCACAGGACAGGTTCATATCATAGAAAGTTACTGTGTCAGTCCTCTTGTACTTAAGTCAGCATTGTGCCTTTTGCATTACATTCGGATGCAATTTCTGTGTTTCATCGTCAATAACAAGGTCCACAGGATACAGTAAACCTGAAGTGTAGCATCTGAATCTTAAACTGGACTAACAGGAGAGATTCAAATCATATAAAGTAAGAGTGTCAGTCCTCTTGTACTTAAGTCTCCATTGTGCCTTTGGAAAAAAATTCGGATGCAATTTCTGTGTTTCATCGTCAATAAGAAGGTCCAAGGGATACAGTAAACCTGAAGTGAGGCATCGGAAACTAAAACCGGACTCACAGGAGAGGTTCAAATCATAGAATGTTAGAGTGTCAATCCTCTTGGACTTAAGTCGGCATTGTGCCTTTTGTATTAAATTCGGATGCAATTTCTGTGTTTCATCGTCAATAAGAAGGTCCAAGGGATACAGCAAACCTGAAGTGAAGCATCGGAATCTAAAACTGGACTCACAGGAGAGGTTTTAATCATAGAGAGTTAGAGTGTCAGTCCTCTTGTACTTAAGTCGGCATTGTGCCTTTTGTATTAAATTCGGATGCAATTTCTGTGTTTCATCGTCAATAAGTAGGCCCAAGGGATATAGTAAAGCCGAAGTAAAGCATCGGAATCCAAAACTGGACTCACAGGAGAGCGTCAAATCATAGGGAGTTAGAGTGTCAGTCCTCTTGTACTTAAGTCGGCATTGTGCCTTTTGTATTAAATTCGGATGCAATTTCTGGTTTTCATCGTCAATAAGAAGGTCCAAGGGATACAGTAAACCTGAAGTGAAGCATCGGAATCTAAAACTGGACTCACAGTAGAGGTTCGAATCATAGGGAGTTAGAGTGTCAGTCCTCTTGTACTTAAGTCGGCATTGTGCCTTTTGTATTACATTTGGATGCAATTTCTGTGTTTCATCGTCAATAAGAAGGTCACAGGGATGCAGTAAACCTGAAGGGAAGCATCGGAATCTAAAACTGGACTCACAGGAGGGGTTCAAAGCATAGGTAGTTAGAGTGTCAGTCCTCTTGTACTTAAGTTGGCATTGTGTCTTTTGTATTAAATTCGGATGCAATTTCTGTGTTTCATCGTCAATAAGAAGGACCAAGGAATACAGTAATTCTGAAGTGAGGCATCGGAATCTAAAACTGGACTCACAGGAGGGGTTCAAATCACAGGGAGTTAGAGTGTCAGTCCTCTTGTACTTAAGTCGGCATTGGGACTTTTGCATTACATTCGGATGCAATTTCTGATTTTCATCGTCAATAACAAGGTCCACAGGATACAGTAAACCTGAAGTGAAGCATCGGAATCTAAAACTGGACTAACAGGAGAGGTTCAAATCATATAAAGTAAGAGTGTCAGTCCTCTTGTATTTAAGTCGCCATTGTGCCTTTGGAAAAAAATTCGGATGCAATTTCTGTGTTTCATCGTCAATAAGAAAGTCCAAGGGATACAGTAAACCTGAAGTGAAGCATCGGAATCTAAAACTGGACTCACAGGAGAGGTTCAAATCATAGAAAGTTAGAGTGTCAGTCCATTTGTACATAAGTCGGCAGTCAGCTTTTTGTTTTAAATTCGGATGCAATTTCTGTGTTTCGTCGTCAATAAGGAGGTCCAAAGGATACAGTAAACCTGAAGTGAGGCAACGGAATCTAAAACTGGGCTCACAGGAGGGGTTCAAATCATAGAAAGTTAGAGTGTCACTCCTCTTGTACTTAAGTCCGCATTGTGCCTTTTGTATTAAATTCGGATGCAATTTCTGTGTTTCGTCGTCAATAAGAATGTCCAAGGGATACAGTAAACCTGAAGTGAAGCATCGGAATCTAAAACTGGGCTCACAGGAGAGGTTCAAATCATAGAAAGTTAGAGTGTCAGTCCTCTTGTACTTAAGTCGGCATTAGGCCTTTTGTATTAAATTCGGATGCAATTTCTGTGTTTCATCGTCAATAAGAAGGTCCAAGGGATACAGTAAACCTGAAGTGAAGCATCGGAATCTACAACTGGACTCACAGTAGAGGTTCAAATCATAGGGAGTTAGAGTGTCAGTACTCTTGTACTTAAGTCGGCATTGTGCCTTTTGTATTAAATTCGGATGCAATTTCTGGTTTTCATCGTCAATAAGAAGGTCCAAGGGATACAGTAAACCTGAAGTGAAGCATCGGAATCTAAAACTGGACTCACAGGAGAGGTTCGAATCATAGGGAGTTAGAGTGTCAGTCCTCTTGTACTTAAGTCGGCATTGTGCCTTTTGTATTACATTTGCATGCAATTTCTGTGTTTCATCGTCAATAAGAAGGTCAAAGGGATGCAGTAAACCTGAAGTGAAGCATCGGAAAATAAACTGGACTCACAGGACAGGTTCACATCAAAGAAAGTAAGAATGTCAGTCCTCTTGTACTTAAGTCGCCATTGTGCCTTTTGTATAAAATTTGGATGCAATTTCTGTGTTTCATCGTCAATAAGACGGTCCAAGGGATACAGTAAACCTGACGTGAAGCATCGGAATCTAAAACTGGACTCACAGGAGAGGTTCGAATCATAGGGAGTTAGAGTGTCAGTCCTCTTGTACTTAAGTCGGCATTGTTCCTTTTGTATTAAATTCTAATGCAATTTCTGTGTTTCATCGTCAATAAGAAGGTCCAAGGGATACAGTAAACCTGAAGTGAAGCATCGGAATCTAAAACTGGACTCACAGGAGAGGTTCAAATCATAGAAAGTTAGAGTGTCAGTTCTCTTGGACTTCAGTCGGCATTGTGCCTTTTGTATTAAATTCGGATGCAATTTCTGTGTTTCATCGTCACTAAGAAGGTCCAAGGGATACAGTAAACCTGAAGTGAAGCATCGGAGCTAAAACTGGACTCACAGGAGAGGTTCAAATCATAGAGAGTTAGAGTGTCAGGCCTCTTGTGCTTAAGTCGGCATTGTGCTTTCTGTATTAAATTCGGATGCAATTTCTGTGTGTCATCGTCAATAAGAAAGTCCAAGGGATACAGTAAACCTGAAGTGTAGCATCGGAATCTTAATCTGGACTCACAGGAGAGGTTCAAATCATAGAAAGTTAGAGTGTCAGTCCTCTTGAACTTAAGTCGGCATTGTGCCCTTTGTATTAAATTCGGATGCAATTTCTGTGTTTCATCGTCAATAAGAAGGTCAAAGGGATACAGGAAACCTGAAGTGAAGCATCGGAAAATAAAACTGGACTCACAGGACAGTTTCAAATCAAAGAATGTAAGAGTGTTAGTCCTCTTGTACTTAAGTAGTCATTGTGCCTTTTGTATTAAATTCGGATGCAATTTCTGTGTTTCATCGTCAATAAGAAGGTCCAAGGGATACAGTACACCTGAAGTGAAGCATCGGAATCTAAACCTGGACTCACAGGAAGGGTTCAAACCATTGGGAGTTAGAGTGTCAGTCCTCTTGTACATAAGCCGGCAGTGTACTTTTTGCATTAAATTCGGATGCAATTTCTGTGTTTCATCGTCAATAAGGAGGTCCAAAGGATACAGTAAACCTGAAGTGAGGCATCGGAATCTAAAACTGGGCTCACTGGGAGGTTCAAATCATAGAAAGTTAGAGTGTCAGTCCTCTTGTACTTAAGTCGGCATTGTGCCATTTGTATTAAATTCGGATGCAATTTCTGTGTTTCATCGTCAATAACAAGGTCCACAGGACACAGTAAACCTGAAGTGTAGCATCTGAATCTTAAACTGGACTCACAGGAGGGGTTCAAATCATAGAAAGTTAGAGTTACAGTCCTCTTGTACTTAAGTCGGCATTGTGAATTTGTATTGAATTCGCATGCAATTTCTGTGTTTCATCGTCAATAAGAAGGTCCAAGGTACACAGTAAACCTGAGGTGAAGCATCGGAATCTAAAACTGGACTCACAGGAGAGGTTTTAATCATAGAGAGTTAGAGTGTCAGTCCGCTTGTACTTAAGTCGGCATTGTGCCTTTTGTATTAAATTCGGATGCAATTTCTGTGTTTCATCGGCAATAAGAAGGTCTAAGGGATACAGTAAACCTGAAGTGAAGCATCGGAAAATAAACTGGACTCACAGGAGAGGTTCAAATCAAAGAAAGTAAGAGTGTCAGTCCTCTTGTACTTAAGTCGCCATTGTGCCTTTTGTATAAAATTTGGATGCAATTTCTGTGTTTCATCGTCAATAAGACGGTCCAAGGGATACAGTAAACCTGAAGTGAAGCATCGGAATCTAAAACTGGACTCACAGGAGAGGTTCAAATCATAGAAAGTTAGAGTGTCAGTCCTCTTGTACTTAAGTCGGCATTGTGCCTTTTGTATTAAATTCGGATGCAATTTCTGTGTTTCATCGTCAATAAGAGGGTCCAAGGGATACAGTAAGCCTGAAGGGAAGCATCGGAATCTGAAACTGGACTCACAGGAGGGGTTCAAAGCATAGGTAGTTAGAGTGTCAGTACTCTTGTACTTAAGTCGGCATTGTGCCTTTTGTATTAAATTCGGATGCAATTTCTGTGTTTCATCGTCAATAAGAAGGTCCAAGGGATACAGTAAACCTGAAGTGAAGCATCGGAATCTACAACTGGACTCACAGGAGAGGTTCAAATCATAGAGAGTTAGAGTGTCAGTCCTCTTGTACTTAAGTCGGCATTGTGTTTTTTGTATTAAATTCGGATGCAATCTCTGTGTTTCATCATCAATAAGAAGGTCCATGGGATATAGTACACCTGAAGTGAAGCATCGGAATCTAAAACTGGACTCACAGGACAGGTTCTTATCATAGAAAGTTAGTGTGTCAGTCCTCTGGTACTTAAGTCGGCACTGTTCCTTTTGCATTACATTCGGATGCAATTTCTGTGCTTCATCGTCAATAACAAGGTCCACAGGATACAGTAAACCTGAAGCATCGGAATCTAAAACTGGACTAACAGGAGAGATTCAAATCATATAAAGTAAGAGTGTCAGTCCTCTTGTACTTAAGTCTCCATTGTGCCTTTGGAAAAAAATTCGGATGCAATTTCTGTGTTTCATCGTCAATAAGAAGGTCCAAGGGATACAGTAAACCTGAAGTGAAGCATCGGAATCTAAATCCGGACTCACAGGAGAGGTTCAAGTCATAGAATGTTAGAGTGTCAGTCCTCTTGTACATAAGTCGGCATTGTGCCTTTTGTATTAAATTCGGATGCAATGTCTGTGTTTGATCGTCAATAAGAAGGTCGAAGGGGTACAGTAAACCTGAAGTGAAGCATTGGAAGCTAAAACTGGACTCACAGGACAGGTTCATATCATAGAAAGTTAGTGTGTCAGTCCCCTTGTACTTAAGTCGGCATTGTGCCTTTTGCATTACATTCGGATGCAATTTCTGTGTTTCATCGTCAATAACAAGGTCGACAGGATACAGTAAACCTGAAGTGTAGCATCGGAATCTTAAACTCGACTCACAGGAGAGGTTCAAATCATAGACAGTTAGAGTGTCAGTCCTCTTGAACTTAAGTCGGCATTGTGCCTTTTGTATTAAATTCGGATGCAATTTCTGTGTTTCATCGTCAATAAGTAGGTCCAAGGGATATAGTAAACCTGAAGTAAAGCATCGGAATCTAAAACTGGACTCACAGGAGAGCGTCAAATCATAGGGAGTTAGAGTGTCAGTCCTCTTGTACTTAAGTCGGCATTGTGCCTTTTGTATTAAATTCGGATGCAATTTCTGGTTTTCATCGTCAATAGGAAGGTCCAAGGGATACAGTAAACCTGAAGTGAAGCATCGGAATCTAAAACTGGACTCACAGTAGAGGTTCGAATCATAGGGAGTTAGAGTGTCAGTCCTCTTGTACTTAAGTCGGCATTGTGCCTTTTGTATTAATTTGGATGCAATTTCTGTGTTTCATCATCAATAAGAAGGTCAAAGGGATGCAGTAAACGTGAAGTGAAGCATCGGAAAATAAACTGGACTCACAGGACAGGTACAAATCAAAGAAAGTAAGAGTGTCAGTCCTCTTGTACTTAAGTCGCCATTGTGCCTTTTGTATTAAATTCGGATGCAATTTCTGTGTTTCATCGTCAATAGGAGGGTTCAAGGGATACAGTAAGCCTGAAGGGAAGCATCGGAATCTAAAACTGGACTCACAGGAGGGGTTCAAAGCATAGGTAGTTAGAGTGTCAGTCCTCTTGTACTTAAGTCGGCATTGTGTCTTTTGTATTAAATTCGGATGCAATTTCTGTGTTTCATCGTCAATAAGAAGGACCAAGGAATACAGTAATTCTGAAGTGAAGCATCGGAATCTAAAACCGGACTCACAGGAGGGGTTCAAATCACAGGGAGTTACAGTGTCAGTCCTCTTGTACTTAAGTCGGCATTGGGCCTTTTGCATTATATTCGGATGCAATTTCTGTGTTTCATCGTCAATAACAAGGTCCACAGGATACAGTAAACCTGAAGTGAAGCATCGGAATCTAAAACTGGACTAACAGGAGAGGTTCAAATCATATAAAGTAAGAGTGTCAGTCCTCTTGTATTTAAGTCGCCATTGTGCCTTCGGTAAAAAATTCGGATGCAATTTCTGTGTTTCATCGTCAATAAGAAAGTCCAAGGGATACAGTAAACCTGAAGTGAAGCATCGGAATCTAAAACTGGACTCACAGGAGAGGTTCAAATCATAGAAAGTTAGAGTGTTAGTCCATTTGTACATAAGTCGGCAGTCTGCTTTTTGTTTTAAATTCGGATGCAATTTCTGTGTTTCATCGTCAATAAGGAGGTCCAAAGGGTACAGTAAACCTGAAGTGAGGCATCGGAATCTAAAACTGGGCTCACAGGAGAGGTTCAAATCATAGAAAGTTAGAGTGTCAGTCCTCTTGTAGTTAAGTCGGCATTGTGAATTTGTATTAAATTCGGATGCAATTTCTGTGTTTCATCGTCAATAAGAAGGTCCAAGGTATACAGTAAACCTGAAGTGAAGCATCGGAATTTAAAACTGGACTCACAGGAGAGGTTTTAATCATAGAGAGTTAGAGTGTCAGTCCTCTTGTACTTAAGTCGGCATTGTGCCTTTTGTATTAAATTCGGATGCAATTTCTGTGTTTCATCGTCAATAAGTAGGTCCAAGGGATACAGTAAACCTGAAGTGAAGCATCGGAATCTACAACTGGACTCACAGTACAGGTTCAAATCATAGGGAGTTAGACTGTCAGTCCTCTTGTACTTAAGTCGGCATTGTGCCTTTTGTATTAAATTCGGATGCAATTTCTGGTTTTCATCGTCAATAAGAAGGGCCAAGGGATACAGTAAACCTGAAGTGAAGCATCGGAATCTAAAACTGGACTCAAAGGAGAGGTTCGAATCATAGGGAGTTAGAGTGTCAGTCCTCTTGTACTTAAGTCGGCATTGTGCCTTTTGTATTACATTTGCATGCAATTTCTGTGTTTCATCGTCAATAAGAAGGTCAAAGGGATGCAGTAAACATGAAGTGAAGCATAGGAAAATAAACTGGACTCACAGGACAGGTTCAAATCAAAGAAAGTAAGAATGTCAGTCCTCTTGTACTTAAGTCGCCATTGTGCCTTTTGTATAAAATTTGGATGCAATTTCTGTGTTTCATCGTCAATAAGACGGTCCAAGGGATACAGTAAACCTGAAGTGAAGCATCGGAATCTAAAACTGGACTCACAGGAGAGGTTCGAATCATAGGGAGTTAGAGTGTCAGTCCTCTTGTACTTAAGTCGGCATTGTTCCTTTTGTATTAAATTCTAATGCAATTTGTGTGTTTCATCGTCAATAAGTAGGTCCAAGGGATACAGTAAACCTGAAGTGATGCATCGGAATCTACAACTGGACTCACAGGAGAGGTTCAAATCATAGGGAGTTAGAGTGTCAGTCCTCTTGTACTTAAGTCGGCATTGTGCCTTTTGTATTAATTTCGGATGCAATTTCTTGTTTTCATCGTCAATAAGAAGGTCCAAGGGATACAGAAAACCTGAAGTGAAGCATCGGAATCTAAAACTGGACTCACAGGAGAGGTTCGAATCATAGGGAGTTAGAGTGTCAGTCCTCTTGTACTTAAGTCGGCATTGTGCCTTTTGTATTACATTTGGATGCAATTTCTGTGTTTCATCGTCAATAAGAAGGTCAATGGGATGCAGTAAACCTGAAGTGAAGCATCGGAAAATAAACTGGACTCACAGGACAGGTTCAAATCAAAGAAAGTAAGAATGTCAATCCTCTTGTGCTTAAGTCGGCATTGCGCCTTTTGCATTACATTCGGATGCAATTTCTGTGTTTCATCGTCAATAACAAGGTCCACAGGATACAGTAAACCTGAAGTGAAGCATCGGAATCTAAAACTGGACTAACAGGAGAGGTTCAAATCATATAAAGTAGGAGTGTCAGTCCTCTTGTACTTAAGTCGCCATTGTGCCTTTGGAAAAAAATTCGGATGCAATTTCTGTGTTTCATCGTCAATAAGAAGGTCCAAGGGATACAGTAAACCTGAAATGAAGCATCGGAATATAAAACTGGACTCACAGGAGAGGTTCAAATCATAGAAAGTTAGAGTGTCAGTCCTCTTGGACTTAAGTCGGCATTGTGCCTTTTGTATTAAATTCGGATGCAATTTCTGTGTTTCATCGTCAATAAGAAGGTCCAAGGGATACAGTAAACCTGAAGTGAAGCATCGGAGCTAAAACTGGACTCACAGGAGAGGTTCAAATCATAGAGAGTTAGAGTGTCAGGCCTCTTGTGCTTAAGTCGGCATTATGCTTTTTGTATTAAATTCGGATGCAATTTCTGTGTATCATCGTCAATAAGAAAGTCCAAGGGATACAGTAAACCTGAAGTGAAGCATCGGAATCTAAAACTTGACGCACAGGACAGGTTCATATCATAGAAAGTTAGTGTGTCAGTCACCTTGTACTTAAGACGGCATTGTGCCTTTTGCTTTACATTCGGATGCAATTTCTGTGTTCCATCGTCAATAACAAGGTCGACAGGATACAGTAAACCTGAAGTGTAGCATCGGAATCTTAAACTGGACTCACAGGAGAGGTTCAAATCATAGAAAGTTAGAGTGTCAGTCCTCTTGAACTTATGTCGGCATTGTGCCCTTTGTATTAAATTCGGATGCAATTTCTGTGTTTCATCGTCAATAAGAAGGTCAAAGGGATACAGGAAACCTGAAGTGAAGCATCGGAAAATAAAACTGGACTCACAGGACAGTTTCAAATCAAAGAATGTAAGAGTGTCAGTCCTCTTGTACTTAAGTAGTCATTGTGCCTTTTGTATTAAATTCGGATGCAATTTCTGTGTTTCATCGTCAATAAGAAGGTCCAAGGGATACAGTAAACCTGAAGTGAAGCATCGGAATCTAAACCTGGACTCACAGGAAGGGTTCAAACCATTGGGAGTTAGAGTGTCAGTCCTCTTGTACATAAGTCGGCAGTGTACGTTTTGCATTAAATTCGGATGCAATTTCTGTGTTTCATCGTCAATAAGGAGGTCCAAAGGATACAGTAAACCTGAAGTGAGGCATCGGAATCTAAAACTGGGCTCACAGGGAGGTTCAAATCATAGAAAGTTAGAGTGTCAGTCCTCTTGTACTTAAGTCGGCATTGTGCCTTTTGAATTAAATTCGGATGCAATTTGTGTGTTTCATCGTCAATAAGACAGTCCAAGGGATACAGTAAACCTGAAGTGAAGCATCGGAAACTAAAACTGGGCTCACAGGAGAGGTTCAAATCATAGAAAGTTAGAGTGTCAGTCCTCTTGTACTTAAATCGGCATTGTGCCTTTTGTATTAAATTCGGATGCAATTTCTGTGTTTCATCGTCAATAAGGAGGTCCAAAGGATACAGTAAACCTGAAGTGAGGCATCGGAATCTAAAACTGGGCTCACAGGAGAGGTTCAAATCATAGAAAGTTAGAGTGTCAGTCCTCTTGTACTTAAGTCGGCATTGTGCATTTTGAATTAAATTCGGATGCAATTTCTGTGTTTCATCGTCAATAAGATGGTCCAAGGGATACAGGAGGCCTTAAGTGAAGCATCGGAATCTAAAACTAGGCTGACAGGAGAGGTTCAAATCATAGAATACTTAGAGTGTCAGTCCTCTTGTACTTAAGGCGGCATTGTGCCCTTTCTATTAAATTCGGATGCAATTTCTGTGTTTCATCGTCAAATAGAAGGTCCAAGGGATACAGTAAACCTGAAGTGAAGCATCGGAATCTAAAACTAGACCAACAGGAGAGATTCAAATCATAGAAAGTAAGAGTGTCAGTCCTCTTGTACTTAAGTCGCCATTGTGCCTTTTGTATTAAATTCGGATGCAATTTTTGTGTTTCATCGTCAATAAGAACGTCCAAGGGATACAGTGAACCTGAAGTGAAGCTTCGGAATCCAAAAGTGGACTCGCAGGAGGGGTTCAAACCATTGGGAGTTAGAGTGTCAGTGCTGTAGTACTTAAGTCGGCATTGTGTTTTTTGTAATAAATTCGGATGCAATATCTGTGTTTCATCGTATATAAGAAGGTCCAAGGGATACAGTAAACCTGAAGTGAAGCATCAGAATCTACAACTGGACTCACAGGAAAGGTTCAAATCATAGAGAGTTAGAGTGTCAGTCCTCTTGTACTTAAGTCGGCATTGTCCTTTTTGTATTACATTCGGATGCAATTTCTGTGTTTCATCGCCAATAACAAGGTCCACAGGATACAGTAAACCTGAAGTGTAGCATCTGAATCTTAAACTGGACTCACAGGAGAGGTTCAAATCATAGAAAGTTAGAGTGTCAGTCCTCTTGTAGTTAAGTCGGCATTGTGAATTTGTATTAAATTCGGATGCAATTTCTGTGTTTCATCGTCAATAAGTAGGTCCAAGGGATACAGTAAACCTGAAGTGAAGCATCGGAATCTACAACTGGACTCACAGTACAGGTTCAAATCATAGGGAGTTAGACTGTCAGTCCTCTTGTACTTAAGTCGGCATTGTTCCTTTTGTATTAAATTCAAATGCAATTTCTGTGTTTCATCGTCAATAAGTAGGTCCAAGGGATACAGTAAACCTGAAGTGATGCATCGGAATCTACAACTGGACTCACAGGAGAGGTTCAAATCATAGGGAGTTCGAGTGTCAGTCCTCTTGTACTTAAGTCGTCATTGTGCGTTTTGTATTAATTTCGGATGCAATTTCTTGTTTTCATCGTCAATAAGAATGTCCAAGGGATACAGAAAACCTGAAGTGAAGCATCGGAAAATAAAACTGGACTCACAGGACAGTTTCAAATCAAAGAATGGAAGAGTGTCAGTCCTCTTGTACTTAAGTAGTCATTGTGCCTTTTGTATTAAATTCGGATGCAATTTCTGTGTTTCATCGTCAATAAGAAGGTCCAAGGGATATAGTAAACCTGAAGTGAAGCATCGGAATCTAAAACTGGACTCACAGCACAGGTTCAAATCATAGAAAGTTACTGTGTCAGTCCTCTTGTACTTAAGTCGGCATTGTGCCTTTTGCATTACATTCGGATGCAATTTCTGTGTTTCATCGTCAATAACAAGGTCCACAGGATACAGTAAACCTGAAGTGTAGCATCTGAATCTTAAACTGGACTCACAGGAGAGGTTCAAACCATAGAAAGTTAGAGTTACAGTCCTCTTGTACTTAAGTCGGCATTGTGAATTTGTATTAAATTCGGATGCAATTTCTGTGTTTCATCGTCAATAAGAAGGTCCAAGGGATACAGTAAACCTGAAGTGAAGCATCGGAATCTAAAACTGGACTCACAGGAGAGGTTTTAATCATAGAGAGTTAGAGTGTCAGTCCTCTTGTACTTAAGTCGGCATTGTGCCTTTTGCATTACATTCGGATGCAATTTCTGTGTTTCATCGTCAATAACAAGGTCCACAGGATACAGTAAACCTGAAGTGTAGCATCTGAATCTTAAACTGGACTCACAGGAGAGGTTCAAACCATAGAAAGTTAGAGTTACAGTCCTCTTGTACTTAAGTCGGCATTGTGAATTTGTATTAAATTCGGATGCAATTTCTGTGTTTCATCGTCAATAAGAAGGTCCAAGGGATACAGTAAACCTGAAGTGAAGCATCGGAATCTACAACTGGACTCACAGGAGAGGTTCAAATCATAGAGAGTTAGAGTGTCAGTCTTCTTGTACTTAAGTCGGCATTGTGTTTTTTGTATTAAATTCGGATGCAATTTCTGTGTTTCATCATCAATAAGAAGGTCCATGGGATATAGTACACCTGAAGTGAAGCATCGGAATCTAAAACTGGACTCACAGGACAGGCTCTTATCATAGAAAGTTAGTGTGTCAGTCCTCTTGTACTTAAGTCGGCATTGTGCCCTTTCTATTAAATTCGGATGCAATTTCTGTGCTTCATCGTCAATAACAAGGTCCACAGGATACAGTAAACCTGAAGTGAAGCAACGGAATCTAAAACTGGACTAACAGGAGAGATTCAAATCATATAAAGTAAGAGTGTCAGTCCTCTTGTACTTAAGACTCCATTGTGCCTTTGGAAAAAAATTCGGATGCAATTTCTGTGTTTCATCGTCAATAAGAAGGTCCAAGGGATACAGTAAACCTGAAGTGAAGCATCGGAATCTAAAACTGGACTCACAGTAGAGGTTCGAATCATAGGGAGTTAGAGTGTCAGTCCTCTTGTATTTAAGTCGGCATTGTGCCTTTTGTATTACATTTGGATGCAATTTCTGTGTTTCATCGTCAATAAGAAGGTCAAAGGGATGCAGTAAACCTGAAGTGAAGCATCGGAAAATAAACTGGACTCACAGGACAGGTTCAAATCAAAGAAAGTAAGAGTGTCAGTCCTCTTGTGCTTAAGTCGCCATTGTGCCTTTTGTATAAAATTTGGATGTAATTTCTGTGTTTCATCGTCAATAAGACGGTCCAAGGGATACAGTAAACCTGAAGTGAAGCATCGGAATCTAAAACTGGACTCACAGGAGAGGTTCAAATCATAGAAAGTTAGAGTGTCAGTCCTCTTGTACTTAAGTCGGCATTGTGCCTTTTGTATTAAATTCGGATGCAATTTCTGTGTTTCATCGTCAATAAGAGGGTCCAAGGGGTACAGTAAGCCTGAAGGGAAGCATCGGAATCTAAAACTGGACTCACAGGAGGGGTTCAAAGCATAGGTAGTTAGAGTGTCAGTCCTCTTGTACTTAAGTCGGCATTGTATCTTTTGTATTAAATTCGGATGCAATTTCTGTGTTTCATCGTCAATAAGAAGGACCAAGGAATACAGTAATACTGAAGTGAAGCATCGGAATCTAAAACTGGACTCACAGGAGGGGTTCAAATCACAGGGAGTTAGAGTGTCAGTCCTCTTGTACTTAAGTCGGCATTGGGCCTTTTGCATTACATTCGGATGCAATTTCTGTGTTTCATCGTCAATATCAAGGTCCACAGGATACAGTAAACCTGAAGTGAAGCATCGGAATCTAAAACTGGACTAACAGGAGAGGTTCAAATCATATAAAGTAAGAGTGTCAGTCCTCTTGTATTTAAGTCGCCATTGTGCCTTTGGAAAAAAATTCGGATGCAATTTCTGTGTTTCATCGTCAATAAGAAAGTCCAAGGGATACAGTAAACCTGAAGTGAAGCACCGGAATCTAAAACTGGACTCACAGGAGAGGTTCAAATGATAGAAAGTTAGAGTGTCAGTCCATTTGTACATAAGTCGGCAGTCTGCTTTTTGTTTCAAATTCGGATGCTATTTCTGTGTTTCATCGTCAATAAGGAGGTCCAAAGGATACAGTAAACCTGAAGTGAGGCATCGGAATCTAAAACTGGGGTCACAGGAGAGGTTCAAATCATAGAAAGTTAGAGTGTCAGTCCTCTTGTACTTAAGTCGCATTAGGCCTTTTGTATTAAATTCGGATGCAATTTCTGTGTTTCATCGTCAATAAGAAGGTCCAAGGGATACAGTAAACCTGAAGTGAAGCATCGGAATCTAAAACTGGGCTCAGAGGAGAGGTTCAAATCATAGAAAGTTAGAGTGTCAGTCCTCTTGTACTTAAGTCGGCATTGTGAATTTGTATTAAATTCGGATGCAATTTCTGTGTTTCATCGTCAATAAGTAGGTCCAAGGGATACAGTAAACCTGAAGTGAAGCATCGGAATCTACAACTGGACTCACAGGAGAGGTTCAAATCATAGGGAGTTAGAGTGTCAGTCCTCTTGTACTTAAGTCGGCATTGTGCCTTTTGTATTAAATTCGGATGCAATTTCTGGTTTTCATCGTCAATAAGAAGGTCCAAGGGATACAGAAAACCTGAAGTGAAGCATCGGAATCTAAAACTGGACTCACAGGAGAGGTTCGAATCATAGGGAGTTAGAGTGTCAGTCCTCTTGTACTTAAGTCGGCATTGTGCCTTTTGTATTACATTTGGATGCAATTTCTGTGCTTCATCGTCAATAAGAAGGTCAAAGGGATGCAGTAAACCTGAAGTGAAGCATCGGAAAATAAACTGGACTCACAGGACAGGTTCAAATCAAAGAAAGTAAGAATGTCAATCCTCTTGTACTTAAGTCGCCATTGTGCCTTTTGTATAAAATTTGGATGCAATTTCTGTGTTTCATCGTCAATAAGACGGTCCAAGGGATACAGTAATTCTGAAGTGAAGCATCGGAATCTAAAACTGGACTCACAGGAGGGGTTCAAATCACAGGGTGTTAGAGTGTCAGTCCTCATGTACTTAAGTCGGCATTGCGCCTTTTGCATTACATTCGGATGCAATTTCTGTGTTTCATCGTCAATAACAATCTCCACAGGATACAGTAAACCTGAAGTGAAGCATCGGAATCTAAAACTGGAATAACAGGAGAGGTTCAAATCAAATAATGTAGGAGTGTCAGTCCTCTTGTACTTAAGTCGCCATTGTGCCTTTGGAAAAAAATTCGGATGCAATTTCTGTGTTTCATCGTCAATAAGAAGGTCCAAGGGATACAGTAAACCTGAAGTGAAGCATCGGAATCTAAAACTGGACTCACTGGAGAGGTTCAAATCATAGAAAGTTAGAGTGTCAGTCCTCTTGGACTTAAGTCGGCATTGTGCCTTTTGTATTAAATTCGGATGCAATTTCTGTGTTTCATCGTCAATAAGAAGGTCCAAGGGATACAGTAAACCTGAAGTGAAGCATCGGAGCTAAAACTGGACTCACAGGAGAGGTTCAAATCATAGAGAGTTAGAGTGTCAGGCCTCTTGTGCTTAAGTCGGCATTTTGCTTTTTGTATTAAATTCGGATGCAATTTCTGTGTATCATCGTCAATAAGAAAGTCCAAGGGATACAGTAAACCTGAAGTGAAGCATCGGAATCTAAAACTGGACGCGCAGGACAGGTTCATATCATAGAAAGTTAGTGTGTCAGTCCCCTTGTACTTAAGACGGCATTGTGCCTTTTGCTTTACATTCGGATGCAATTTCTGTGTTTCATCGTCAATAACAAGGTCGACAGGATACAGTAAACGTGAAGTGTAGCATCGGAATCTTAAACTGGACTCACAGGAGAGGTTCAAATCATAGAAAGTTAGAGTGTCAGTCCTCTTGAACTTAAGTCGGCATTGTTCCCTTTGTATTAAATTCGGATGCAATTTCTGTGTTTCATCGTCAATAAGAAGGTCAAAGGGATGCAGTAAACCTGAAGTGAAGCATCGGAAAATAAACTGGACTCACAGGACAGGTTCAAATCAAAGAAAGTAAGAATGTCAGTCCTCTTGTACTTAAGTCGCCATTGTGCCTTTTGTATAAAATTTGGATGCAATATCTGTGTTTCATCGTCAATAAGACGGTCCAAGGGATACAGTAAACCTGAAGTGAAGCATCGGAATCTAAAACTGTACTCACAGGTGAGGTTCAAATCATAGAAAGTTAGAGTGTCAGTCCTCTTGTACTTAAGTCGGCATTGTGCCTTTTGTATTAAATTCGGATGCAATATCTGTGTTTCATCGTCAATAAGAGGGTCAAAGGGATACAGGAAACCTGAAGTGAAGCATCGGAAAATAAAACTGGACTCACAGGACAGTTACAAATCAAAGAATGTAAGAGTGTCAGTCCTCTTGTACTTAAGTAGTCATTGTGCCTTTTGTATTAAATTCGGATGCAATTTCTGTGCTTCATCGTCAATAAGAAGGTCCAAGGGATACAGTAAACCTGAAGTGAAGCATCGGAATCTAAAACTGGACTCACAGGAAGGGTTCAAACCATTGGGAGTTAGAGTGTCAGTCTTCTTGTACATAAGTCGGCAGTGTACTTTTTGCATTAAATTCGGATGCAATTTCTGTGTTTCATCGTCAATAAGGAGGTCCAAAGGATACAGTAAACCTGAAGTGTGGCATCGGAATCTAAAACTGGGCTCACAGCGAGGTTCAAATCATAGAAAGTTAGAGTGTCAGTCCTCTTGTACTTAAGTCGGCATTGTGTTTTTTGTATTAAATTCGGATGCAATTTCTGTGTTTCATCGTCAATAAGAAGGTCCAAGGGATACAGTAAACCTGAAGTGAGGCATCGGAATCTAAAACTGGGCTCACAGGAGAGGTTCAAATCATAGAAAGTTAGAGTGTCAGTCCTCTTGTACTTAAGTCGGCATTGTGCCTTTTGTATTAAATTCGGATGCAATTTCTGTGTTTCATCGTCAATAAGAAGGTCCAAGGGATACAGTAAACCTGAAGTGAAGCATCGGAATCTATAACTGGGCTCAGGGGAGAGGTTCAAATCATAGAAAGTTAAAGAGTCAGTCCTCTTGTACTTAAGTCGGCATTGTGCATTTTGAATTAAATTCGGATGCAATTTCTGTGTTTCATCGTCAATAAGAAGGTCCAAGGGATACAGGAAGCCTTAAGTGAAGCATCGGAATCTAAAACTGGGCTGACAGGAGAGATTCAAATCATAGAATACTTAGAGTGTCAGTCCTCTTGTACTTAAGGCGGCATTGTGCCCTTTCCATTAAATTCGGATGCAATTTCTGTGTTTCATCGTCAAATAGAAGGGCTAAGGGATACAGTTAACCTGAAGTGAAGCATCGGAAACTAAAACTGGACCAACAGGAGAGGTTCAAATCATAGACAGTAAGAGTGTCAGTCTTCTTGTACTTAAGTCGCCATTGTGCCTTTTGTATTAAATTCGGATGCAATTTCTGTGTTTCATCGTCAATAAGAAGGTCCAAGGGATACAGTGAACCTGAAGTGAAGCATCGGAATCCAAAAGTGGACTCGCAGGAGGGGTTCAAACCATTGGGAGTTAGAGTGTCAGTCCTCTTGTACTTAAGTCGGCATTGTGTTTTTTGTAATAAATTCGGATGCAATATCTGTGTTTCATCGTATAAAAGAAGGTCCAAGGGATACAGTAAACCTGAAGTGAAGCATCAGAATCTGCAACTGGACTCACAGGAAAGGTTCAAATCATAGAGAGTTAGAGTGTCAGTCCTCTTGTACTTAAGTCGGCATTGTCCTTTTTGTATTAATTTCGGATGCAATTTCTGTGTTTCATCGTCAATAAGAAGCTCCATGGGATATAGTAAACCTGAAGTGAAGCATCGGAATCTAAAACTGGACTCACAGGACAGGTTCACATCATAGAAAGTTACTGTGTCAGTCCTCTTGTACTTAAGTCGGCATTGTGCCTTTTGCATTACATTCGGATGCAATTTCTGTGTTTCATCGTCAATAACAAGGTCCACAGGATACAGTAAACCTGAAGTGTAGCATCTGAATCTTAAACTGGACTCACAGGAGAGGTTTTAATCATAGAGAGATAGAGTGTCAGTCCTCTTGTACTTAAGTCGGCATTGTGCCTTTTGTATTAAATTCGGATGCAATTTCTGTGTTTCATCGGCAATAAGAAGGTTTAAGGGATACAGTAAACCTGAAGTGAAGCATCGGAATCTACAACTGGACTCACAGGAAAGGTTCAAATCATAGAGAGTTAGAGTGTCAGTCCTCTTGGACTTAAGTCGGCATTGTGCCTTTTGTATTAAATTCGCATGCAATTTCTGTGTTTCATCGTCAATAAGAAGGTCCAAGGGATACAGTAAACCTGAAGTGAAGCATCGGAATCTAAAACTGGACTCACAGGAGGGGTTCAAATCATAGGGAGTTAGAGTGTCAGTCCTCTTGTTCTTAAGTCGGCATTGTGCCTTTTGTATTGAATTCGGATGCAATTTCTGTGTTTCATCGTCAATAAGAAGGTCCAAGGCATACAGTAAGCCTGAAGTGAAGCATCGGAATCTAAAACTGGACTCACAGGAGGGGTTCAAATCATAGGGAGTTAGAGAGTCAGTCCTCTTGTACATAAGTCGGCGTTGTGCGTTTTGTATTAAATTCGGATGCAATTTCTGGTTTTCATCGTCAATAAGACGGTCCAAGGGATACAGTAAACCTGAAGTGAAGCATCGGAATCTAAAACTGGACATACAGGAGAGGTTTTAATCATAGAAAGTTAGAGTGTCAGTCCTCTTGGACTTAAGTCGGCAGTGTGCCTTTTGAATTAAATTCGGATGCAATATCTGTGTTTCATCGTCATTTAGAAGGTCCAAAGGATACAGTAAACCTGAAGTGAAGCATCGGAATCTAAAACTGGACTCACAGGAGAGGTTCAAATCATAGAAAGTTAGAGTGTCAGTCCTCTTGTACTTAAGTCGGCATTGTGCCTTTTGTATTAAATTCGGATCCAATTTCTGTGTTTGATCGTCAATAAGAGGGTCCAAGGGATACAGTAAGCCTGAAGGGAAGCATCGGAATCTATAAAGGGACTCACAGGAGAGGTTCAAATCATAGAAAGTTAGAGTGTCAGTCCTCTTGGGCTTAAGTCGGCATTGTGCCTTTTGTATTAAATTCGGATGCAATTTCTGTGTTTCATCGTCAATAAGAAGGTCCAAGGGATACAGTAAACCTGAAGTGAAGCATCGGAGCTAAAATTGGACCCACAGGAGACATTCAAATCATAGAGAGTTAGAGTGTCAGGCCTCTTGTGCTTAAGTCGGCATTGTGCTTTTTGTATTAAATTCGGATGCAATTTCTGTGTATCATCGTCAATAAGAAAGTCCAAGGGATACAGTAAACCTGAAGTGAAGCATCGGAATCTAAAACTGGACGCACAGGACAGGTTCATATCATAGAAAGTTAGTGTGTCAGTCCCCTTGTACTTAAGACGGCATTGTGCCTTTTGCTTTACATTCGGATGCAATTTCTGTGTTTCATCGTCAATAACAAGGTCGACAGGATACAGTAAACCTGAAGTGTAGCATCGGAATCTTAAACTGGACTCACAGGAGAGGTTCAAATCATAGAAAGTTAGAGTGTCAGTCCTCTTGAACTTAAGTCGCCATTGTGGCCTTTGTATTAAATTCGGATGCAATTTCTGTGTTTCATCGTCAATAAGAAGGTCAAAGGGATACAGTAAACCTGAAATGAAGCATCGGAAAATAAAACTGGCCTCACAGGACAGGTTCAAATCAAAGAATGTAAGAGTGTCAGTCCTCTTGTACTTAAGTAGTCATTGTGCATTTTGTATTAAATTCGGATGCAATTTCTGTGTTTCATCGTCAATAAGAAGGTCCAAGGGATACAGTAAACCTGAAGTGAAGCATCGGAATCTAAACCTGGACTCACAGGAAGGGTTCAAGCCATTGGGAGTTAGAGTGTCAGTCCTCTTGTACATAAGTCGGCAGTGTACTTTTTGCATTAAATTCGGATGCAATTTCTGTGTTTCATCGTCAATAAGGAGGTCCAAAGGATACAGTAAACCCGAAGTGAGGCATCGGAATCTAAAACTGGGCTCACAGGAGAGGTTCAAGGCATAGAAAGTTAGAGTGTCAGTCCTCTTGTACTTAAGTTGGCATTGTGCCTTTTGTATTAAATTCGGATGCAATTTCTGTGTTTCATCGTCAATAAGAAGGTCCAAGGGATACAGTAAACCTGAAGTGAAGCATCGGAATCTAAAACTGGGCTCACAGGAGAGGTTCAAATCATAGAAAGTTAGAGTGTCAGTCCTCTTGTACTTAAGTCGGCATTGTGCCTTTTGTGTTAATTTCGGATGCAATTTCTGTGTTTCATCGTCAATAAGAAGGTCCAAGGGATACAGTAATCCTGAAGTGAAGCATCGGAATCTAAAACTGGGCTCAGGGGAGAGGTTCATATCATAGAAAGTTAGAGTGTCAGTCCTCTTGTACTTAAGTCGGCATTGTGCAATTTGAATTAAATTCGCATGCAATTTCTGTGTTTCATCGTCAATAAGAGGGTCCAAGGGATACAGGAAGCGTTAAGTGAAGCATCGGAATCTAAAACTGGGCTGACAGGAGAGGTTCAAATCATAGAATACTTAGAGTGTCAGTCCTCTTGTACTTAAGGCGGCATTGTGCCCCATTCTATTAAATTCGGATGCAATTTCTGTGTTTCATCGTCAAATAGAAGGTCCAAGGGATACAGTAAACCTGAAGTGAAGCCTCACAATCTAAAACTGGACCAACAGGAGAGGTTCAAATCATAGAAAGTAAGAGTGTCAGTCCTCTTGTACTTAAGTCGCCATTGTGCCTTTTGTATTAAAATCGGATGCAAAATCTGTGTTTCATCGTCAATAAGAAGGTCAAAGGGATACAGTAAACCTGAAGTGTAGCATCTGAATCTTAAACTGGACTCACAGGAGAGGTTCAAATCATAGAAAGTTAGAGTGACAGTCCTCTTGTACTTAAGTCGGCATTGTGAATTTGTATTAAATTCGGATGCAATTTCTGTGTTTCATCGTCAATAAGAAGGTCCAAGGTATACAGTAAACCTGATGTGAAGCATCGGAATCTAAAACTGGACTCACAGGAGAGGTTTTAATCAATGAGAGTTAGAGTGTCAGTCCTCTTGTACTTAAGTCGGCATTGTGCCTTTTGTATTTAATTCGGGTGCAATTTCTGTGTTTCATCGGCAATAAGAAGGTCTAAGGGATACAGTAAAGCTGAAGTGAAGCATCGGAATCTACAACTAGACTCACAGGAGAGGTTCAAATCATAGAGAGTTAGAGTGTCAGTCCTCTTGTACTTAAGTCGGCATTGTGTTTTTTGTATTAAATTCGGATGCAATTTCTGTGTTTCATCGTCAATAAGAAGGTCCATGGGATATAGTAAACCTGAAGTGAAGCATCGGAAACTAAAACTGGACTCACAGGACAGGTTCTTATCATAGAAACTTAGTGAGTCAGTCCTCTTGTACTTAAGTCGGCATTGTGCCTTTTGCATTACATTCGGATGCAATTTCTGTGTTTCATCGTCAAAAACAAGGTCCACAGGATACAGTAAACCTGAAGTGTAGCATCTGAACCTTAAACTGGACTCACAGGAGAGGTTCAAATCATAGAAAGTTAGAGTGTCAGTCCTCTTGTACTTAAGTCGGCATTGTGCCCTTTGTATTAAAATCGGATGCAATATCTGTGTTTCATCGTCAATAAGAAGGTCAAAGGGATACAGTAAACCTGAAGTGATGCAGCGGAAAATAAAACTGGACTCACAGGACAGGTTCAAATCAAAGAATGTTAGAGTGTCAGTCCTCTTGTACATAAGTCGGCATTGTGCCTTTTGTATAAAATTCGGATGCTATTTCTGTGTTTCATCGTCAATAAGAAGGTCAAAGGGATACAGTAAACCTGAAGTGATGCATCGGAATCTAAAACTGGACTAACAGGAGGGGTTCAAATCATAGAAAGTAAGAGTGTCAGTCCTCTTGTACTTAAGTCGCCATTGTGCCTTTGGAAAAAAATTCGGATGCAATTTCTGTGTTTCATCGTCAATAAGAAGGTCCAAGGGATACAGTAAACCTGAAGTGAAGCATCGGAATCTAAAACTGGACTCACAGGAGAGGTTCAAATCATAGAAAGTTAGAGTGTCAGTCCTCTTGGACTTAAGTCGGCATTGTGCCTTTTGTATTAAATTCGGATGCAATTTCTGTGTTTCATCGTCAATAAGAAGGTCCAAGGCATACAGTAAACCTGAAGTGAAGCATCGGAATCTAAAACTTGACTCACAAGAGGGGTTCAAATCATAGGGAGATAGAGAGTCAATCCTCTTGTACATAAGTCGGCGTTGTGCGTTTTGTATTAAATTCGGAAGCAATTTCTGGTTTTCATCGTCAATAAGAAGGTCCAAGGGATACAGTAAACCTGAAGTGAAGCATCGGAATCTAAAACTGGACTCACAGGAGAGGTTCTAATCATAGAGAGTTAGAGTGTCAGTCCTTTTGTACTTAAGTCGGCATTGTGCCTTTTGTATAAAATTCGGATGCAATTTCTGTGTTTCATCGTCTATAAGAAGGTCCAAGGCATACAGTAAACCTGAAGTGAAGCATTGGAATCTAAAACTGGACCCACAGATGGGGTTCAAGTCATAGAAAGTTAGAGTGTCAGTCCTCTTGTACTCAAGTCGGCATTGTGCATTTTGTATATAATTCGGATACAATTTCTGTGTTTCATCGTCAATAAGAAGGTCCAAGGGATACAGTAAACCTGAAGTGAAGCATCGGAATCTAAAACTGGACTCACAGGAGGGGTTCAAATCATAGGGAGTTAGAGTGTCAGTCCTCTTGTACATAAGTCGGCATTGTTCCTTTTGTATTAAATTCAGATGCAATGTCTGTGTTTCATCGTCAATAAGAAGGTCCAAGGGATACAGTAAACCTGAAGTGAAGCATCGGAATCTAAAACTGGACTCACAGGAGAGGTTCATATCATAGAAAATTAGAGTGTCAGTCCTCGTGTGCTTAAGTCGGCATTGTGCCTTTTGTATTAAATTCGGATGGAATTTCTGTGTTTCATCGTGAATAAGAAGGTCCAAGGGACACAGTAAACCTGAAGTGAAGCACGAAATCTCAAAGTGGACTCACAGGAGAGGTACAAATCATAGAAAGTTAGAGTGTCAGTCCTCTTGTACTTAAGTCGGCATTGTGCCTTTTGTATTAAATTCGGATGCAATTTCTGTGTTTCATCGTCAATAAGATGGTCCAAGGGATACAGTGAACCTGAAGTGAAGCATCGGAATCCAAAAGTGGACTCGCAGGAGGGGTTCGAACCATTGGGAGTTAGAGTGTCAGTCCTCTTGTACTTAAGTCGGTATTGTGTTTTTTGTAATACATTCGGATGCAATATCTGTGTTTCATCGTATAAAAGAAGGTCCAAGGGATACAGTAAACCTGAAGTGATGCATCAGAATCTACAACTGGACTCACAGGAAAGGTTCAAATCATAGAGAGTTAGAGTGTCAGTCCTCTTGTACTTAAGTCGGCATTGTCCTTTTTGTATTAATTTCGGATGCAATTTCTGTGTTTCATCGTCAATAAGAAGCTCCATGGGATATAGTAAACCTGAAGTGAAGCATCGGAATCTAAAACTGGACTCACAGGAGAGGTTCAAATCATAGAAAGTTAGAGTGACAGTCCTCTTGTATTTAAGTCGGCATTGTGAATTTGTATTAAATTCGGATGCAATTTCTGTGTTTCATCGGCAATAAGAAGGTCTAAGGGATACAGTAAACCTGAAGTGAAGCATCGGAATCTACAACTAGACTCACAGGAGAGGTTCAAATCATAGAGAGTTAGAGTGTCAGTCCTCTTGTACTTAAGTCGGCATTGTGTTTTTTGTATTAAATTCGGATGCAATTTCTGTGTTTCATCGTCAATAAGAAGGTCCATGGGATATAGTAAACCTGAAGTGAAGCATCGGAATCTAAAACTGGACTCACAGGACAGGTTCTTATCATAGAAAGTTAGTGAGTCAGTCCTCTTGTACTTAAGTCGGCATTGTGCCTTTTGCATTACATTCGGATGCAATTTCTGTGTTTCATCGTCAAAAACAAGGTCCACAGGATACAGTAAACCTGAAGTGTAGCATCTGAACTCTAAACTGGACTCACAGGAGAGGTTAAATTCATAGAAAGTTAGAGTGTCAGTCCTCTTGTACTTAAGTCGGCATTGTGCCCTTTGTATTAAAATCGGATGCAATATCTGTGTTTCATCGTCAATAAGAAGGTCAAAGGGATACAGTAAACCTGAAGTGAAGCATCGGAAAATAAAACTGGACTCACAGGACAGGTTCAAATCAAAGAATGTTAGAGTGTCAGTCCTCTTGTACATAAGTCGGCATTGTGCCTTTTGTATAAAATTCGGATGCTATTTCTGTGTTTCATCGTCAATAAGAAGGTCAAAGGGATACAGTAAACCTGAAGTGAAGCATCGGAATCTAAAACTGGACTAACAGGAGAGGTTCAAATCATAGAAAGTAAGAGTGTCAGTCCTCTTGTACTTAAGTCGCCATTGTGCCTTTGGAAAAAAATTCGGATGCAATTTCTGTGTTTCATCGTCAATAAGAAGGTCCAAGGGATACAGTAAACCTGAAGTGAAGCATCGGAATCTAAAACTGGACTCACAGGAAAGGTTCAAATCATAGAAAGTTAGAGTGTCAGTCCTCTTGGACTTAAGTCGGCATTGTGACTTTTGTATTAAATTCGGATGCAATTTCTGTGTTTCATCGTCAATAAGAAGGTCCAAGGGATACAGTAAACCTGAAGTGAAGCATCGGAATCTAAAACTGGACTCACAGGAGGGGTTCAAATCATAGGGAGTTAGAGTGTCAGTCCTCTTGTACCTAAGTCGGCATTGTGCATTTTGTATTGAATTCGGATGCAATTTCTGTGTTTCATCGTCAATAAGAAGGTCCAAGGCATACAGTAAACCTGAAGTGAAGCATCGGAATCTGAAACTTGACTCACAAGAGGGGTTCAAATCATAGGGAGATAGAGAGTCAGTCCTCTTGTACATAAGTCGGCGTTGTGCGTTTTGTATTAAATTCGGAAGCAATTTCTGGTTTTCATCGTCAATAAGAAGGTCCAAGGGATACAGTAAACCTGAAGTGAAGCATCGGAATCTAAAACTGGACTCACAGGAGAGGTTCTAATCATAAAGAGTTAGAGTGTCAGTCCTTTTGTACTTAAGTCGGCATTGTGCCTTTTGTATAAAATTCGGATGCAATTTCTGTGTTTCATCGTCTATAAGAAGGTCCAAGGCATACAGTAAACCTGATGTGAAGCATTGGAATCTAAAACTGGACCCACAGAAGGGGTTCAAGTCATAGAAAGTTAGAGTGTCAGTCCTCTTGTACTCAAGTCGGCATTGTGCATTTTGTATATAATTCGGATACAATTTCTGTGTTTCATCGTCAATGAGAAGGTCCAAGGGATACAGTAAACCTGAAGTGAAGCATCGGAATCTAAAACTGGACTCACAGGAGGGGTTCAAATCATAGGGAGTTAGAGTGTCAGTCCTCTTGTACATAAGTCGGTATTGTGCCTTTTGTATTAAATTCAGATGCAATGTCTGTGTTTCATCGTCAATAAGAAGGTCCAAGGGATACAGTAAACCTGAAGTGAAGCATCGGAATCTAAAACTGGACTCACAGGAGAGGTTCATATCATAGAAAGTTAGAGTGTCAGTCCTCGTGTGCTTAAGTCGGCATTGTGCCTTTTGTATTAAATTCGGATGGAATTTCTGTGTTTCATCGTCAATAAGAAGGTCCAAGGGACACAGTAAACCTGAAGTGAAGCACGGAATCTCAAAGTGGACTCACAGGAGAGGTACAAATCATAGAAAGTTAGAGTGTCAGTCCTCTTGTACTTAAGTCGGCATTGTGCCTTTTGTATTAAATTCGGATGCAATTTCTGTGTTTCATCGTCAATAAGAAGGTCCAAGGTATACAGTAAACCCGAAGTGAAGCATCGGAATCTAAAACTGGACTCACAGGAGAGGTTCTAATCATAGAGAGTTAGAGTGTCAGTCCTCTTGTACTTAAGTCGGCATTTTGCCTTTTGTATTAAATTCGGATGCAATTTCTGTGTTTCATCGTCAATAAGAAGGTCCAAGGCATACAGTACACCTGAAGTGAGGCATCGGAATCTAAAACTGGGCTCACAGGAGAGGTTCAAATCATAGAAAGTTAGAGGGTCAGTCCTCTTGTACTTAAGTCGGCATTGTGCCTTTTGAATTAAATTCGGATGCAATTTCTGTGTTTCATCGTCAATAAGAAGGTCCAAGGGATACAGTAAACCTGAAGTGAAGCATCGGAATCTAAAACTGGGCTTACAGGAGAGGTTCAAATCAAAGAAAGTTAGAGTGTCAGTCCTCTTGTACTTAAGTCGGCATTGTGCCTTTTGTGTTAAATTCGGATGGAATTTCTGTGTTTTATCGTCAATAAGAAGGTCCAAGGGATACAGTAAACCTGAAGTGAAGCATCGGAATCTAAAACTGGACCAACAGGAGAGGTTCAAATCATAGAAAGTAAGAGTGTCAGTTGTCTTGTACTTAAGTCGCCATTGTGCCTTTTGTATTAAATTCGGATGCAATTTCTGTGTTTCATCGTCAATAAGAGGGTCCAAGGGATACAGTGAACCTGAAGTGAAGCATCGGAATCCAAAAGTGGACTCGCAGGAGGGGTTCGAACCATTGGGAGTTAGAGTGTCAGTCCTCTTGTACTTAAGTCGGTATTGTGTTTTTTGTAATACATTCGGATGCAATTTCTGTGTTTCATCGTATAAAAGAAGGTCCAAGGGATACAGTAAACCTGAAGTGATGCATCAGAATCTACAACTGGACTCACAGGAAAGGTTCAAATCATAGAGAGTTAGAGTGTCAGTCCTCTTGTACTTAAGTCGGCATTGTCCTTTTTGTATTAATTTCGGATGCAATTTCTGTGTTTCGTCAATAAGAAGCTCCATGGGATATAGTAAACCTGAAGTGAAGCATCGGAATTTAAAACTGGACTCACAGGACAGATTCATATCATAGAAAGTTACTGTGTCTGTCCTCTTGTACATAAGTCGGCATTGTGCCTTTTGTATAAAATTCGGATGCTATTTCTGTGTTTCATCGTCAATAAGAAGGTCAAAGGGATACAGTAAACATGAAGTGAAGCATCGGAATCTAAAACTGGACTAACAGGAGAGGTTCAAATCATAGAAAGTAAGAGTGGCAGTCCTATTGTACTTAAGTCGCCATTGTGCCTTTGGAAAAAATTTCGGATGCAATTTCTGTGTTTCATCGTCAATAAGAAGGTCCAAGGGATACAGTAAACCTGAAGTGAAGCATCGGAATCTAAAACTGGACCTACAGGAGAGGTTCAAATCGTAGAAAGTTAGAATGTCAGTCCTCTTGGACTTAAGTCGGCATTGTGCCTTTTGTATTAAATTCGGATGCAATTTCTGTGTTTCATCGTCAATAAGAAGGTCCAAGGGATACAGTAAACCTGAAGTGAAGCATCGGAATCTAAAACTGGACTCACAGGAGGGGTTCAAATCATAGGGAGTTAGAGTGTCAGTCCTCTTGTACTTAAGTCGGCATTGTGCCTTTTGTATTGAATTCGGATGCAATTTCTGTGTTTCTTCGTCAATTAGAAGGTCCAAGGCATACAGTAAACCTGAAGTGAAGCATCGGAATCTAAAACTGGACTCACAAGAGGGGTTCAAATCATAGGGAGTTAGAGAGTCAGTCCTCTTGTACATAAGTCGGCGTTGTGCGTTTTGTATTAAATTCGGTTGCAATTTCTGGTTTTCATCGTCAATAAGAAGGTCCAAGGGATACAGTAAACCTGAAGTGAAGCATCGGAATCTAAAACTGGACTCACAGGAGAGGTTCTAATCATAGAGAGTTAGAGTGTCAGTCCTCTTGTACTTAAGTCGGCATTGTGCCTTTGGTATAAAATTCGGATGCAATTTCTGTGTTTCATTGTCAATAAGAAGGTCCAAGGCATACAGTAAACCTGAAGTGAAGCATTGGAATCTAAAACTGGACCCACAGATGGGGTTCAAATCATTGAAAGTTAGAGTGTCAGTCCTCTTGTACTCAAGACGGCATTGTGCATTTTGTATATAATTCGGATACAATTTCTGTGTTTCATCGTCAATAAGAAGGTCCAAGGGATACAGTAAACCTGAAGTGAAGCATCGGAATCTAAAACTGGACTCACAGGAGGGGTTCAAATCATAAGGAGTTAGAGTGTCAGTCCTCTTGTACATAAGTCGGCATTGTGCCTTTTGTATTAAATTCAGATGCAATGTCTGTGTTTCATCGTCAATAAGAAGGTCCGAGGGATACAGTAAACCTGAAGTGAAGCATCGGAATCTAAAACTGGACTCACAGGAGAGGTTCAAATCATAGAAAGTTAGAGTGTCAGTCCTCGTGTGCTTAAGTCGGCATTGTGCCTTTTGTATTAAATTCGGATGGAATTTCTGTGTTTCATCGTCAATAAGAAGGTCCAAGAGACACAGTAAACCTGAAGTGAAGCACGGAATCTCAAAGTGGACTCACAGGAGAGGTACAAATCATAGAAAGTTAGAGTGTCAGTCCTCTTGTGCTTAAGTCGGCATTGTGCCTTTTGTATTAAATTCGGACGCAATTTCTGTGTTTCATCGTCAATAAGAAGGTCCAAGGTATACAGTAAACCCGAAGTGAAGCATCGGAATCTAAAACTGGACTCACAGGAGAGGTTCTAATCATAGAGAGTTAGAGTGTCAGTCCTCTTGTACTTAAGTCGGCATTGTGCCTTTTGTATTAAATTCGGATGCAATTTCTGTGTTTCATCGTCAATAAGAAGGTCCAAGGCATACGGTAAACCTGAAGTGAAGCATCGGAATCTAAAACTGAACTCACAGGAGGGGTTCAAATCATAGGGAGTTAGAGTGTCAGTCCTCTTGTACTGAAGTCGGCATTGGGCATTTAGTATTAAATTTGGATGCAATATCTGTGTTTCATCGTCAATAAGAAGGTCCAAGGGATACAGCAAACCTGAAAGGAAGCATCGGAATCTAAAACTGGACTCACAGGTGAGGATTTAATCATAGAGAGTTAGAGTGGCAGTCCTCTTGTACTTAAGTCGGCATTGTGCCTTTTGTATTAAATTCGGATGCAATTTCTGTGTTTCATCGTCAATAAGAAGGTCCGAGGCATACAGTAAACCTGAAGTGAAGCATCGGAATCTAAAACTGGACTCACAGAAGGGGTTCAAATCATAGGGAGTTAGAGTGTCAGTCCTCTTGTACTTAAGTCGTTATTGTGCATTTAGTATTAAATTTGGATGCAATTTCTGTGTTTCATCGTCAATAAGAAGGTCCAAGGGATACAGCAAACCTAAAGTGAAGAATCGGAATCTAAAACTGGACTCACAGGAGAGGTTCAAATCATAGAAAGTTAGAATGTCAGTCCTCGTGTGCTTAAGTCGGCATTGTGCCTTTTGTATTAAATTCGGATGGAATTTCTTTGTTTCATCGTCAATAAGAAGGTCCAAGGGATACAGTAAACCTGAAGTGAAGCATCGGAATCTAAAAGTGGAATCACAGGAGAGGTACAAATCATAGAAAGTTAGAGTGTCAGTCCTCTTGTACTTAAGTCGCCATTGTGCCTTTTGTATAAAATTCGGATGCAATTTCTGTGTTTCATCGTCAATAAGAAGGTCCAATGGATACAGTAAACCTGAAGTGAAGCATCGGAATCTAAAACTGGACTCACAGGAGGGGTTCAAATCATAGGGAGTTAGAGTGTCAGTCCTCTTGTACTTAAGTCGGCATTGTGTCTTTTGTATTGAATTCGGATGCAATTTCTGTGTTTCATCGTCAATAAGAAGGTCCAAGGCATACAGTAAACCTGAAGTGAAGCATCGGAATCTAAAACTGGACTCACAGGAATGGTTCAAATCATAGGGAGTTAGAGAGTCAGTCCTCTTGTACATAAGTCGGCGTTGTGCGTTTTGTATTAAATTCGGATGCAATTTCTGGTTTTCATCGTCAATAAGAAGGTCCAAGGGATACAGTAAACCTGAAGTGAAGCATCGGAATCTAAAACTGTACTCACAGGAGAGGTTCAAATCATAGAAAGTTAGAGTGTCAGTCCTCGTGTGCTTAAGTCGGCATTGTGCCTTTTGTATTAAATTCGGATGGAATTTCTGTGTTTCATCGTCAATAAGATGGTCCAAGGGATACAGTAAACCTGAAGTGAAGCATCGGAATCTCAAAGTGGACTCACAGGAGAGGTACAAATCATAGAAAGTTAGAGTGTCAGTCCTCTTGTACTTAAGTCGGCATTGTGCCTTTTGTATTAAATTCGGATGCAATTTCTGTGTTTCATCGTCAATAAGAAGGTCCAAGGTATACAGTAAACCCGAAGTGAAGCATCGGAATCTAAAACTGGACTCACAGGAGAGGTTCTAATCATAGAGAGTTAGAGTGTCAGTCCTCTTGTACTTAAGTCGGCATTGTGCCTTTTGCTTTACATTCGGATGCAATTTCTGTGTTTCATCGTCAATAACAAGGTCGACAGGATACATATAAAATAAATAAAATAAAATAAAATAAAATAAAATATTAATTATTTTTATCTGTCTGATTGGCTCTCCTATGAGTCGTCAGGTTTTGATTATTCGGTATCAGACGCTTGACAATGGCTTTTTCGTAAAGCAATGTTACTCGTAGTTGACCGTGAAATAAAACTGAAATAATCGGACTTCGTAATTAAATCGTTTCCAAAGACTGCTGCGGTAGGTGCGGACTCATAATCTAAATCTCAATATTACAATAATTTGCCAGCCATGCCAAAACGTCGTACAGAGGTGATTGTCTACTAAACAAAAAAATTACACAGTTAGTTAAATCAGATATATTCAATGAATAAGCCTACAGTTCATAATCCTACTTACTTTTATAAATATAAATTCTTTACAGAATCGAGTGCCTAGTATGGTTGCAATTTTCTATATCATGAAATATGGCGGTGTGCCAGACAATAAACTAAAATACGTGCTTCTCGCACCACTTCAACGAGAGCTCTTCCTTTTTTTTTTAATCAAACATACGACTAACGAAAATGTACTTTTGTTTTATCAGCGACACAGCGCTGCAGTTGTGTGCCATAGGCTTTATTTATTTGTCACTGATTATTTATTTAATTAATATCTCGCGTTTCCGAGGAAACTCACGCTCGGCATGCAAATGTGCCTTTATATTGCCCCCTGAATTGCGAGGCGAAAGGACACACCTGCAGGCGAGCAATTCACCTAAAGGCACAAGAAAATCTAAGTTATCTACAACTATTTACATGACTTACATTATACTGTATATTATACACAAAATTTGAATGACGCGCGTGCGCCGAAAAAGTTCTTATGTTGGCAAAACAGAGTGCGCGCATGCGCAGAAGCGTCTGTGTAACTACGGCACTGCCGTTATTTCGTAAATTTAGATCACGCGGCACAGTATTGCAGTTCATATTGTTCGTGTGTGCGCGCATTTCTTAGTCGTTGCACAAAGAAAATATTCCACCAAGATTACATATGAAGACTACATTCTATGACAGGTAACTTAGTTTTAAAATTACAATATTTGTTATAATACAATACAACTTTAGATTGTTGAATGTTCTTAGTTACATAGCATTGCAATGAAATGCTTCAAAGAAAAATGTCCGTATTTTTCAGGTGCGTTGACCTATACACATAGTGTCGTTATCACAGTTCATATTCATCTGCTGCACAATAATTTTTTACAGGTTAGTATCGTCGTGGTAAAGTTTTTTTGATCACAGTAACATCGTTGTATAACAACGTGATTGATACATAAGCATGTCCATTTCCTATTTCCATTATAGTCGTTGTGATGCAGTTCGTTGTGACAAAAAGCATTGTTTATTACAGATCAGACGTGACCCGTCGAGTAATTAGTCCATATGCAGTTCGTTTTCGATATTCCGTGGAAGCTTGGTTGCAGAACCTCGGACGGCACATAGCTGGCATCGATCCTTGGACAGTCCAGGTAAGCGTGTCCGTCACATTTCGAGAACATTTCATTCCCTGAAGTTCCAACCAAAATTCTTCCACCCGTCGTGTTGATTTCTGGACAGGCACTTTGTGTCCATTTAATCCAGTTAACATCTTGAAGTTGGGTACTGTAGTAATGTCACTAGACGATGCACGAATTATTCACTTCACATTTTCAGTTTTTTGCTGAATATAGCTCACCTAAATGTTCGTTAATGTCCGTGAACAGAGGTTCACTATGCAATGTCTTTTTGGCACTCGTTTTGTTCAAATTTTTACATGATACATCAGTTAAAAAAAACATAAGTAATAATACATACACACGTCACATATTTTCTTAGCATAAACATAATACAGTTGCACATAAACATGTTTACATCATCATTACATAGCTATAGGTTATTACATTGTGTCATATTTGATTACATGAATTGCAGATATTTACATCCTCTTTAGCGGTTTTGCTGGGATATTATCGATGTTTTTTGTGATGTCATCTGAAATTAAGATGGGTTAGACACAACATTCATTACATCAGTAGGCAAGACCAGGCGTTTTCACTACTCAATAAATATTCAAAATAGTAAGAGAGAGAAAATGTTCGATTCCTCGCGTTTTGTGCGTGTGTGTAGTGTGTCTGTGTGGCCTTGACTACTGGTAGATGCTTTTCTTGCTGAGAGATGTGCGTCTAATCTATTTCTCGAAGTAAAAGATCGCTTCACAGATGACGTCTGTCGGTTTGTCAGGTGTCATAGCAAGTCAGTGGTACCTACAGTCACAAATATTCCGTGAAAAATTTATATATCATTCACTGCTACGTAATCATAAATTTTACTTTAATATTCAGTCTTCTCGGTGGAACCGCGGCGTTGAAAGAAAAGTTCTTCTGTCTTCAACTGCGACTCTGGAACGCTGAAATGAAAATTTCTATACTACTTATTATCTGTGTTGTAGCAACAGAGTTTTTCGAGTTGCTTAGCAATATTTTGATGGGTATGACTTTTACATTATTCAGCATGAAATGCTCTAAGATCTCGGTGTGCGTATAGCCCAATAATTTTGTTAGTTCTACGATGTTGTAACAGATACGCACCAGGGTGCGGTATGTTAACAATTATATAAGGTCCTTCATATAGCAGACGCCACTTAGCGTTGCGTCGTTTGAGTGCAACAGATTTATGATGAGTACGAAGTAGTACAAGCATTCCTACCTCGAATTTTTGTTTTCTTTTTATTATGTTTCTGTGATGTTTGTTTCGTATCTGTGCGTGATGTGTCAGCGTAGTCAATACTTCTTTTATTTTCTGTTCAGGTGTGATTTCCTTGTCCGACAACTTAGGTAATGGTTCTATCCACTGATCGTTCTGTTTGCAATTGAACATGATCTCGTTAGGTGTGTAATTTGTATCGTAAATATTTAAGTTATTGTGTACGTCTTCGAAAAGACTTAGGTAGGACACCCAATTAGTATGTTTTGATGAAATATAGGTCCTCATGAATCGATTTAATTCTCGGAAAAGTCTCTCAGTCGCGTTACATTGTGGACTAAACCTCGAAATAAATATACTTTTAATGTTATTGTCCTTCAAGAAATTTCTCCATTTGTACCCAGAGTAGTATGCTGCATTATCTGACAGAATTGCTTTAGGTTTTCCCACGTGCGTCAGGTAATCACTTGAGAATCTTCGTATTATAGCATTTGCAGTGGCGGATTTTAAAGCATAAAGTTTTACGTGTTTAGAAAATATATCGTAAAAAGCTAAGATATATTTGACGCCTCCAGAGCTTGCTGGATGCGGTCCACTAATGTCAGTACACAGAATTTCCAGGGGTCTACCAGGTAAAATAGAATGTAAATCTGTTTTTGTGGATAAATTCTGAGGTTTTGATTTTTGACATATGACACATGTTTTTAGTTCCCTGTAAATTTTTCTTCTCATATTGCTAAAATAACAGTATGTACTGAGCTTTGCCAAACACTTTTTCGTCCCATAATGACCCCAAACTAAGTGTGTGTGCCAAATTAGATTACGTTCAGACTCTTTGGGAATGCATACACACCAGTTAGTAGCATTTGGATGTCGGCGGTAAAATAACACATCATTGTGTAACTTGTAATACTTAGTCAAAGGATGGTTGTGTTTTTCTACCAGTAATGTTATTATCTTATACCAGTGAGGATCAGATTTTTGTAATTCAGCCATGTTTCTGCACATATCAATATAATATTGGTGATACTGCTTGTCTTGCATTAAGAGAATCCTGTAGTCATTTATATTTTCTAAGTCACTGTTGGTATCATTCATACCTTGTGGAAGTCTAGACAAAGTGTCTGCAATGGTGTTGTCCTTACCTCTTATGTACTTAATTTCAAAAGAGTAGTTCTGAAGTGTAACTGCCCATCGTGATAGTCTAGGATGTACAAGTTTACAAGTTAACAAAAATGTCAGGGCCTGGTGATCGGTGTAAATTACCGTATGTTTTCCAAATAAATAATAATTGAATTTCTTGAATGCCCATACTATGGAAAGTGTTTCTAACTCAGTAGTGGAGTATGTACGCTCACATTCAGTTAGAGTGCGACTCGCAAACCCAATAATTCTTATCTGTTCCTCCTCTTTATTCTTTACAACTTGAAATAAGCAACAGCCCAAGCCAGTACGTGAAGCGTCACAAGTCATACAAAAATCTAAATTGAAATCTGGATGGCTCAAAATGTTAGCATTCACTAAAGCATGTTTAATTGTATTAAAGTCATTCTGGCACTGTTCCGACCAGATCCAAACTTGATTCCTTCTGAGTAGATTTAGCAGATGTTTACTGTTCAAAAGTGGTTGTGGCAAAAAACGTCTGAAAAATGAACATAGCCCAAGGAATGATTTTAACTGCTTTTTAGTTCGAGGGCTAGGAAAGTTTCTGATAGCATCTAATTTACTGGGATCCGGACGTATGCCCTGTGAATTAATGATATGTCCTAAATACTTTATCTCACTGCAACCAAATTTTGATTTTCTTAGGTTGGCTGTGACTCCAGCTTGTGCAAATTTTTCTAAAATTCTTTGAAGTGTGTCAACGTGTTCATTCCAGGATTGTGTAGCTATCAGTATATCATCTACATAGTGTGTGACTGTCTCAACTAAATCGTCGCCAAGCACGGTATCCAGGGCTGTAATGAATACCCCAGAGCTGACATTCAGTCCGAAGGGTAGAACACAAAACTGATAGGTTCGCCCCCCGAACATAAATGCAGTATATTTCCGAGAATCAGGAGTGATACCCACCTGCCAAAACGAATTAGCGAGATCTATTGTGGAAAAATATTTTGCATCTAGAAATTTCTGTAATTGCTCTTCTAAATTTTCAGGTTTTGTGTGAACCGGTAAAATTATTTCATTAATAGCTCGTGCGTCTAACACTAACCTAATGCCTCCATTTGATTTTTTGACAACAAGTAGAGGACTACAATAAGGTGAGGTGGATGGTACAATGACCTTCCAGTCTAACATTTGTTTTAATTCTTGCCACACAGCAGGTCGTTGAGATAACGGTACGTTATATGTCTTATGGCAGAAGATCTTGTGAGGCTTAACTTCAATCTTGTACACATACGTGTTGATAACACCTAATCGTTTGGTAAAAACTTGTAAATATTTGGATAACACTTCCTGTAGTTTTATACGTTCATGTACACTGAGAGCTGTAGCTTCACTTATCTTATGATCAAGCAATGTTTTCAAGTCCATTAGCTCTCTGTCAGATGAGTGTGTTTGCATGTCTTGAATGTCTTTGTCAAGTACTAACTGTACCTTGTACCCTGTACAGTGTTTGTCATGCTTTAGAGTTCTCCTGTCCAAATCAATAATAATTACACTGCCTTTATCATTTAAAATACATTTACCTTTGGAGAAGTCTATAATGCAGTCCTTCTCGCTCATAATATCTATTCCTAATATGCAATTTGTCACAAGGTTTTGTACAACCAGGAATGGCCATTGTACGGTTCCATTACCTATTTTAACGTTTACAAAAACTTGCTTCGTAACCCTACATGACTTATTACCTAGTGCAGTAGTTATTTTACAGTTTTGGGCAGGAAACTCAGGCACAGGTTCCAATTCACACATCTTTTTATAAAAATTAAAAGATAAAACGCTCACAGCTGCACCTGTATCTAGGATAATAGTAGTTGGAATCCCACCTACTACACCAGTAGTGGATGCTAAAACAATTTCATTTGTGTTTAAACGACATTGTGTACTGTCTTGTAAAAGTTCATCTGATATATTGTTATTGTGGTTGTATCTTATAAATAAAACAGGTAGCTTTTGTTTAGAATTATTTGGCACATCATTATTCTGTTGTTCAAGTGTGGTGTCAAATAACTGATTAACATTGAAGCCGCCCCCCAAGGATTCTTCAGCCACGACCTGGGGCAAAGTAGTGACTGTTTCTAGTTTGTTGGATTATCATTTGTACTAGGTACTGACACAGATTGAGGTTGTGCATCAGGTGTCATTTCTATTATATTCACATTCGGATATTGCCTATTATGATCTCCAAACTTTTGCGGTTGTTGTTGCTGTTGCGCATTATAACTTACCTGTCGGTCGTAAGGTATGCTCCAATTTTGACCTGGTGACTGCTGTGGTAAAGCAGAGTTTGAATGAAAGTACTGATCGTTACGAGTCCAACCTTGATGCTGTCTTGGCTCGTAGTTATTATTATTTCTATTTCTGTTTGTGTTTTTGTTATTACCTTTGTATCCGTTGTTACCATTGCAGTTATTACCGCGGTGCCTTTTGTATGGATTGCCGCATGAAATGTTATTACTGTTGTAACTATTGTTCGTATTGGAATACGCGTGTTGATTTTGATTTCCGTACTGAGACGGCATGTGAGTTTGCTGTTTTTGTTGTACCGCGTATCCAACTGTGGGCGCGCCAGAATTGTGTTGGCAAGCCTGCATGTTTTGCATACCACTAGTGTAAACATTGTGGCTGCTGTTTTGCCGCGCGAAGCGCTGATCTTCAAGTAACATGTCAACCGAATCTAAAGCTGTTAAAAAATAATCTGAATCGTCATCCGGGATATGTAGAAGTTTTTCCTTAATGTTGAAAGGCAATTTGGCCTTCAACGCTCGGAGTATATCACGTGTTGCGACTGGTTCGTCTAAAAAATGTCCCATGTTCAAGTATTTTTCAAAATATCTGCGTAAGTTACCATTTTTACTGTTAAAAGTTTCAGGTTCTAAAATTTGTCTCCTGAGTCGCTCCTGGACGGATTGCGACCAGAATTTGTTCAGAAAGGCACGCTCAAACTCACTGTACGTGGTACATACGTCAGCTTGACTGTATGCCCAGACAGCTGCATCGCCTTGGATGTAACCGACAATATATGAAATCTTTTTCCGGTCACTCCAAGTGCGTGGAAATGCGTTACTAAAAGATTTAAGAAAAATCACCGGATGAATGGTTCGTTTCTCTGGGATAAAAGCCTGAAATTGCCTGTGTTTTATTAAGCTTTCTTCTTCCTTTGCATTATGATATGGATTTGTTCCACTGTAATTACTGCAATGCTCAGCTGGCGAGTAATTACGATAATGTTGCTGTGGTTTACCATGATAATAGCTTGTGTTTGTGGTTGCACGTCGTGGTATGTGTTGTAGTCGTGGTGTGTTTTGTTCTTGTGTGTTTGTGGTGTGCGGTATGTGTGCGTCATACTCGAATGTATATTGGTTTCTGAACTGTACATTTTGACTGATATTTTCGTTACATTCAGACTGTGGTTGATCGGTGAATTGTCTCATGGGTGCAGTGACGGATTGTACTGCGTCACTAATCAGCTGTTTGTTATTAGTGATGTATTCCGCTACGGAGTCGTGCACAATTGTTGGTAAATTTTCACGTATGCATCTATCAAAATGTTTGTCTTTGTTCTCTACCCAATCATGAAATTCTTTATTAATATTTTGAAAATGAGCTGTGCCATCAGATTGTAAGATGTCAGTCAGGTGTTGTTCAACATCGTCAAATTTATTCTGCACGTCAGTAATTCGTTTTTCAAGGTTGTCGTGTACTGAAGGATATGTTTGAATTTGTTCAGTAAGAGCTTCACACGTGACATTAAGGTTTTTTAATTGTTTCTGTAAAAGTGCTACGTCATTTGTAGTCTTTTCTTGTCTCGTATTAAGCTTGGAAAATTTCGTACTGAGTTCAGTCATCTGTTTGGTCAGTGTGGCGTCTATAAGTTCCACACGCTTACACAAAGTGTCATTACATGCCTTGATTGCTATGAGATCAGATTTAATTTCGTCATTTTGTGTCTTTAACTGTTCATTTTGTGTCTTTAAGGTTGCCATGTTTTCCGCGTTCTGCATCCTTAAGGTTGCCATATTTTCTGCGTTTTGTTTCATTAGCATTTGTAACATGTTGGCAATGTTTACTGTTTGCAAGGTCTCTGCCCCCGCCGCGTCATTAGACGTGACGTCATGTATTAACATGGGCTCTGACTGAGACTTTGAAATTTTTGTGGTGGACGGCCTATTGTCAAAATTTCCGTTGACACTTGCGTCAATATTTGATGTATCGTCACTACCGGTTGCTGTCGTAAAGTCATTTTCTAACATTTGTCTCTCGTCCGAGTCGGATTGCGTCTGAATAGTACGTCTTTGCTGTTCCATTTTTGCGTATTGTTTTCTAGTTATTACCATGCCACACGTGCTATATATTTCAAGAAATTAATGTTTGACACTGGTTTTAAAATAAAATACAGTTGAGTATGAATCGGTCGTAGCAACAATGGCTGTCTGTTAATTTAAAAATATAAACTGAATTTGAGATTATTGGTAATGGCTGCTGGCCATGTTACATGATATCGTACAGAAGTCGGCCATATTGTACACTCGTGTATTGGTATTGTTGCATACGTTATTGTTTAAGGAAAAATACTGAGAATGGAATTTATCACTGAAACTGTTATGCGGAAAAGAAACACTACAGAATTTTACTGAAAAGCTAATACACTGAATTATACGTCTGGTCAAGCCTGCTAATGCAAAGATGCTGCGTCTTACCTTATTTTGCTGGAAGCTTCTTTGCGTCTTCCCGCAAAATTTTATAATTGGCAAATATCTTCTGATTTTTTTTTATTTCTCATATAGTCAAGTCCAGGACCAGAAGGTTGATTTTTCCCATGAAACAAAGAGAACAATGTAACAAATGACAAAATAACAAGTCCGACACGCAGTCGCCAATATAAAATAAATAAAATAAAATAAAATAAAATAAAATATTAATTATTTTTATCTGTCTGATTGGCTCTCCTATGAGTCGTCAGGTTTTGATTATTCGGTATCAGACGCTTGACAATGGCTTTTTCGTAAAGGCAATGTTACTCGTAGTTGACCGTGAAATAAAACTGAAATAATCGGACTTCGTAATTAAATCGTTTCCAAAGACTGCTGCGGTAGGTGCGGACTCATAATCTAAATCTCAATATTACAATAATTTGCCAGCCATGCCAAAACGTCGTACAGAGGTGATTGTCTACTAAACAAAAAAATTACACAGTTAGTTAAATCAGATATATTCAATGAATAAGCCTACAGTTCATAATCCTACTTACTTTTATAAATATAAATTCTTTACAGAATCGAGTGCCTAGTATGGTTGCAATTTTCTATATCATGAAATATGGCGGTGTGCCAGACAATAAACTAAAATACGTGCTTCTCGCACCACTTCAACGAGAGCTCTTCCTTTTTTTTTTAATCAAACATACGACTAACGAAAATGTACTTTTGTTTTATCAGCGACACAGCGCTGCAGTTGTGTGCCATAGGCTTTATTTATTTGTCACTGATTATTTATTTAATTAATATCTCGCGTTTCCGAGGAAACTCACGCTCGGCATGCAAATGTGCCTTTATATACAGTAAACCTGAAGTGTAGCATCGGAATCTTAAACTGGACTCACAGGAGAGGTTCAAATCATAGAAAGTTAGAGTGTCAGTCCTCTTGAACTTAAGTCGCCATTGTGGCCTTTGTATTAAATTCGGATGCAATTTCTGTGTTTCATCGTCAATAAGAAGGTCAAAGGGATACAGTAAACCTGAAGTGAAGCATCGGAAAATAAAACTGGCCTCACAGGACAGGTTCAAATCAAAGAATGTAAGAGTGTCAGTCCTCTTGTACTTAAGTAGTCATTGTGCCTTTTGTATTAAATTCGGATGCAATTTCTGTGTTTCATCGTCAATAAGAAGGTCCAAGGGATACAGTAAACCTGAAGTGAAGCATCGGAATCTAAACCTGGACTCACAGGAAGGGTTCAAGCCATTGGGAGTTAGAGTGTCAGTCCTCTTGTACATAAGTCGGCAGTGTACTTTTTGCATTAAATTCGGATGCAATTTCTGTGTTTCATCGTCAATAAGGAGGTCCAAAGGATACAGTAAACCTGAAGTGAGGCATCGGAATCTAAAACTGGGCTCACAGGAGAGGTTCAAGTCATAGAAAGTTAGAGTGTCAGTCCTCTTGTACTTAAGTTGGCATTGTGCCTTTTGTATTAAATTCGGATGCAATTTCTGTGTTTCATCGTCAATAAGAAGGTCCAAGGGATACAGTAAACCTGAAGTGAAGCATCGGAATCTAAAACTGGGCTCACAGGAGAGGTTCAAATCATAGAAAGTTAGAGTGTCAGTCCTCTTGTACTTAAGTCGGCATTGTGCCTTTTGTGTTAAATTCGGATGCAATTTCTGTGTTTCATCGTCAATAAGAAGGTCCAAGGGATACAGTAATCCTGAAGTGAAGCATCGGAATCTAAAACTGGGCTCAGGGGAGAGGTTCATATCATAGAAAGTTAGAGTGTCAGTCCTCTTGTACTTAAGTCGGCATTGTGCATTTTGAATTAAATTCGAATGCAATTTCTGTGTTTCATCGTCAAGAGGGTCCAAGGGATACAGGAAGCGTTAAGTGAAGCATCGGAATCTAAAACTGGGCTGACAGGAGAGGTTCAAATCATAGAATACTTAGAGTGTCAGTCCTCTTGTACTTAAGGCGGCATTGTGCCCTTTCTATTAAATTCGGATGCAATTTCTGTGTTTCATCGTCAAATAGAAGGTCCAAGGGATACAGTAAACCTGAAGTGAAGCATCACAATCTAAAACTGGACCAACAGGAGAGGTTCAAATCATAGAAAGTAAGAGTGTCAGTCCTCTTGTACTTAAGTCGGCATTGTGAATTTGTATTAAATTCGGATGCAATTTCTGTGTTTCATCGTCAATAAGAACGTCCAAGGTATACAGTAAACCTGATGTGAAGCATCGGAATCTAAAACTGGACTCACAGGAGAGGTTTTAATCAATGAGAGTTAGAGTGTCAGTCCTCTTGTACTTAAGTCGGCATTGTGCCTTTTGTATTAAATTCGGATGCAATTTCTGTGTTTCATCGGCAATAAGAAGGTCTAAGGGATACAGTAAAGCCGAAGTGAAGCATCGGAATCTACAACTAGACTCACAGGAGAGGTTCAAATCATAGAGAGTTAGAGTGTCAGTCCTCTTGTACTTAAGTCGGCATTGTGTTTTTTGTATTAAATTCGGATGCAATTTCTGTGTTTCATCGTCAATAAGAAGGTCCATGGGATATAGTAAACCTGAAGTGAAGCATCGGAATCTAAAACTGGACTCACAGGACAGGTTATTATCATAGAAAGTTAGTGAGTCAGTCCTCTTGTACTTAAGTCGGCATTGTGCCTTTTGTATTAAAATCGGATGCAAAATCTGTGTTTCATCGTCAATAAGAAGGTCAAAGGGATACAGTAAACCTGAAGTGTAGCATCTGAATCTTAAACTGGACTCACAGGAGAGGTTCAAATCATAGAAAGTTAGAGTGACAGTCCTCTTGTACTTAAGTCGGCATTGTGAATTTGTATTAAATTCGGATGCAATTTCTGTGTTTCATCGTCAATAAGAAGGTCCAAGGTATACAGTAAACCTGATGTGAAGCATCGGAATCTAAAACTGGACTCACAGGAGAGGTTTTAATCAATGAGAGTTAGAGTGTCAGTCCTCTTGTACTTAAGTCGGCATTGTGCCTTTTGTATTAAATTCGGATGCAATTTCTGTGTTTCATCGGCAATAAGAAGGTCTAAGGGATACAGTAAAGCCGAAGTGAAGCATCGGAATCTACAACTAGACTCACAGGAGAGGTTCAAATCATAGAGAGTTAGAGTGTCAGTCCTCTTGTACGTAAGTCGGCATTGTGTTTTTTGTATTAAATTCGGATGCAATTTCTGTGTTTCATCGTCAATAAGAAGGTCCATGGGATATAGTAAACCTGAAGTGAAGCATCGGAATCTAAAACTGGACTCACAGGACAGGTTCTTATCATAGAAAGTTAGTGAGTCAGTCCTCTTGTACTTAAGTCGGCATTGTGCCTTTTGCATTACATTCGGATGCAATTTCTGTGTTTCATCGTCAAAAACAAGGTCCACAGGATACAGTAAACCTGAAGTGTAGCATCTGAACCTTAAACTGGACTCACAGGAGAGGTTCAAATCATAGAAAGTTAGAGTGTCAGTCCTCTTGTACTTAAGTCGGCATTGTGCCCTTTGTATTAAAATCGGATGCAATATCTGTGTTTCATCGTCAATAAGAAGGTCAAAGGGATACAGTAAACCTGAAGTGATGCATCGGAAAATAAAACTGGACTCACAGGACAGGTTCAAATCAAAGAATGTTAGAGTGTCAGTCCTCTTGTACATAAGTCGGCATTGCGCCTTTTGTATAAAATTCGGATGCTATTTCTGTGTTTCATCGTCAATAAGAAGGTCAAAGGGATACAGTAAACCTGAAGTGATGCATCGGAATCTAAAACTGGACTAACAGGAGGGGTTCAAATCATAGAAAGTAAGAGTGTCAGTCCTCTTGTACTTAAGTCGCCATTGTGCCTTTGGAAAAAAATTCGGATGCAATTTCTGTGTTTCATCGTCAATAAGAAGGTCCAAGGGATACAGTAAACCTGAAGGGAAGCATCGGAATCTAAAACTGGACTCACAGGAGAGGTTCAAATCATAGAAAGTTAGAGTGTCAGTCCTCTAGGACTTAAGTCGGCATTGTGCCTTTTGTATTAAATTCGGATGCAATTTCTGTGTTTCATCGTCAATAAGAAGGTCCAAGGGATACAGTAAACCTGAAGTGAAGCATCGGAATCTAAAACTGGACTCACAGGAGGGGTTCAAATCATAGGGAGTTAGAGTGTCAGTCCTCTTGTACTTAAGTCGGCATTGTGCCTTTTGTATTGAATTCGGATGCAATTTCTGTGTTTCATCGTCAATAAGAAGGTCCAAGGCATACAGTAAACCTGAAGTGAAGCATCGGAATCTAAAACTTGACTCACAAGAGGGGTTCAAATCATAGGGAGATAGAGAGTCAATCCTCTTGTACATAAGTCGGCGTTGTGCGTTTTGTATTAAATTCGGAAGCAATTTCTGGTTTTCATCGTCAATAAGAAGGTCCAAGGGATACAGTAAACCTGAAGTGAAGCATCGGAATCTAAAACTGGACTCACAGGAGAGGTTCTAATCATAGAGAGTTAGAGTGTCAGTCCTTTTGTACTTAAGTCGGCATTGTGCCTTTTGTATAAAATTCGGATGCAATTTCTGTGTTTCATCGTCTATAAGATGGTCCAAGGCATACAGTAAACCTGAAGTGAAGCATTGGAATCTAAAACTGGACCCACAGATGGGGTTCAAGTCATAGAAAGTTAGAGTGTCAGTCCTCTTGTACTCAAGTCGGCATTGTGCATTTTGTATATAATTCGGATACAATTTCTGTGTTTCATCGTCAATAAGAAGGTCCAAGGGATACAGTAAACCTGAAGTGAAGCATCGGAATCTAAAACTGGACTCACAGGAGGGGTTCAAATCATAGGGAGTTAGAGTGTCAGTCCTCTTGTACATAAGTCGGCATTGTGCCTTTTGTATTAAATTCAGATGCAATGTCTGTGTTTCATCGTCAATAAGAAGGTCCAAGGGATACAGTAAACCTGAAGTGAAGCATCGGAATCTAAAACTGGACTCACAGGAGAGGTTCATATCATAGAAAGTTAGAGTGTCAGTCCTCGTGTGCTTAAGTCGGCATTGTGCCTTTTGTATTAAATTCGGATGGAATTTCTGTGTTTCATCGTGAATAAGAAGGTCCAAGGGACACAGTAAACCTGAAGTGAAGCACGAAATCTCAAAGTGGACTCACAGGAGAGGTACAAATCATAGAAAGTTAGAGTGTCAGTCCTCTTGTACTTAAGTCGGCATTGTGCCTTTTGTATTAAATTCGGATGCGATTTCTGTGTTTCATCGTCAATAAGAAGGTCCAAGGGATACAGTGAACCTGAAGTGAAGCATCGGAATCCAAAAGTGGACTCGCAGGAGGGGTTCGAACCATTGGGAGTTAGAGTGTCAGTCCTCTTGTACTTAAGTCGGTATTGTGTTTTTTGTAATACATTCGGATGCAATATCTGTGTTTCATCGTATAAAAGAAGGTCCAAGGGATACAGTAAACCTGAAGTGATGCATCAGAATCTACAACTGGACTCACAGGAAAGGTTCAAATCATAGAGAGTTAGAGTGTCAGTCCTCTTGTACTTAAGTCGGCATTGTCCTTTTTGTATTAATTTCGGATGCAATTTCTGTGTTTCATCGTCAATAAGAAGCTCCATGGGATATAGTAAACCTGAAGTGAAGCATCGGAATCTAAAACTGGACTCACAGGACAGATTCATATCATAGAAAGTTACTGTGTCAGCCCTCTTGTACTTAAGTCGGCATTGTGCCTTTTGCTTTACATTCGGATGCAATTTCTGTGTTTCATCGTCAATAACAAGGTCCACAGGATACAGTAAACCTGAAGTGTAGCATCTGAATCTTAAACTGGACTCACAGGAGAGGTTCAAATCATAGAAAGTTAGAGTGACAGTCCTCTTGTATTTAAGTCGGCATTGTGAATTTGTATTAAATTCGGATGCAATTTCTGTGTTTCATCGTCAATAAGAAGGTCCAAGGTATACAGTAAACCTGAAGTGAAGCATCGGAATCTAAAACTGGACTCACAGGAGAGGTTTTAATCATAGAGAGTTAGAGTGTCAGTCCTTTTGTACTTAAGTCGGCATTGTGCCTTTTGTATTAAATTCGGATGCAATTTCTGTGTTTCATCGGCAATAAGAAGGTCTAAGGGATACAGTAAACCTGAAGTGAAGCATCGGAATCTACAACTAGACTCACAGGAGAGGTTCAAATCATAGAGAGTTAGAGTGTCAGTCCTCTTGTACTTAAGTCGGCATTGTGTTTTTTGTATTAAATTCGGATGCAATTTCTGTGTTTCATCGTCAATAAGAAGGTCCATGGGATATAGTAAACCTGAAGTGAAGCATCGGAATCTAAAACTGGACTCACAGGACAGGTTCTTATCATAGAAAGTTAGTGAGTCAGTCCTCTTGTACTTAAGTCGGCATTGTGCCTTTTGCATTACATTCGGATGCAATTTCTGTGTTTCATCGTCAAAAACAAGGTCCACAGGATACAGTAAACCTGAAGTGTAGCATCTGAACCTTAAACTGGACTCACAGGAGAGGTTCAAATCATAGAAAGTTAGAGTGTCAGTCCTCTTGTACTTAAGTCGGCATTGTGCCCTTTGTATTAAAATCGGATGCAATATCTGTGTTTCATCGTCAATAAGAAGGTCAAAGGGATACAGTAAACCTGAAGTGAAGCATCGGAAAATAAAACTGGACTCACAGGACAGGTTCAAATCAAAGAATGTTAGAGTGTCAGTCCTCTTGTACATAAGTCGGCATTGTGCCTTTTGTATAAAATTCGGATGCTATTTCTGTGTTTCATCGTCAATAAGAAGGTCAAAGGGATACAGTAAACCTGAAGTGAAGCATCGGAATCTAAAACTGGACTAACAGGAGAGGTTCAAATCATAGAAAGTAAGAGTGTCAGTCCTCTTGTACTTAAGTCGGCATTGTGCCTTTGGAAAAAAATTCGGATGCAATTTCTGTGTTTCATCGTCAATAAGAAGGTCCAAGGGATACAGTAAACCTGAAGTGAAGCATCGGAATCTAAAACTGGACTCACAGGAGAGGTTCAAATCATAGAAAGTTAGAGTGTCAGTCCTCTTGGACTTAAGTCGGCATTGTGACTTTTGTATTAAATTCGGATGCAATTTCTGTGTTTCATCGTCAATAAGAAGGTCCAAGGGATACAGTAAACCTGAAGTGAAGCATCGGAATCTAAAACTGGACTCACAGGAGGGGTTCAAATCATAGGGAGTTAGAGTGTCAGTCCTCTTGTACCTAAGTCGGCATTGTGAATTTTGTATTGAATTCGGATGCAATTTCTGTGTTTCATCGTCAATAAGAAGGTCCAAGGCATACAGTAAACCTGAAGTGAAGCATCGGAATCTAAAACTTGACTCACAAGAGGGGTTCAAATCATAGGGAGATAGAGAGTCAGTCCTCTTGTACATAAGTCGGCGTTGTGCGTTTTGTATTAAATTCGGAAGCAATTTCTGGTTTTCATCGTCAATAAGAAGGTCCAATTGATACAGTAAACCTGAAGTGAAGCATCGGAATCTAAAACTGGACTCACAGGAGAGGTTCTAATCATAGAGAGTTAGAGTGTCAGTCCTTTTGTACTTAAGTCGGCATTGTGCATTTTGTATAAAATTCGGATGCAATTTCTGTGTTTCATCGTCTATAAGAAGGTCCAAGGCATACAGTAAACCTGATGTGAAGCATTGGAATCTAAAACTGGACCCACAGATGGGGTTCAAGTCATAGAAAGTTAGAGTGTCAGTCCTCTTGTACTCAAGTCGGCATTGTGCATTTTGTATATAATTCGGATACAATTTCTGTGTTTCATCGTCAATAAGAAGGTCCAAGGGATACTGTAAACCTGAAGTGAAGCATCGGAATCTAAAACTGGACCCACAGATGGGGTTCAAGTCATAGAAAGTTAGAGTGTCAGTCCTCTTGTACTCAAGTCGGCATTGTGCATTTTGTATATAATTCGGATACAATTTCTGTGTTTCATCGTCAATAAGAAGGTCCAAGGGATACTGTAAACCTGAAGTGAAGCATCGGAATCTAAAACTGGACTCACAGGAGAGGTTCATATCATAGAAAGTTAGAGTGTCAGTCCTCGTGTGCTTAAGTCGGCATTGTGCCTTTTGTATTAAATTCGGATGGAATTTCTGTGTTTCATCGTCAAAAAGAAGGTCCAAGGGACACAGTAAACCTGAAGTGAAGCACGGAATCTCAAAGTGGACTCACAGGAGAGGTACAAATCATAGAAAGTTAGAGTGTCAGTCCTCTTGTACTTAAGTCGGCATTGTGCCTTTGGTATTAAATTCGGATGCAATTTCTGTGTTTCATCGTCAATAAGAAGGTCCAAGGTATACAGTAAACCCGAAGTGAAGCATCGGAATCTAAAACTGGACTCACAGGAGAGGTTCTAATCATAGAGAGTTAGAGTGTCAGTCCTCTTGTACTTAAGTCGGCATTTTGCCTTTTGTATTAAATTCGGATGCAATTTCTGTGTTTCATCGTCAATAAGAAGGTCCAAGGCATACAGTACACCTGAAGTGAGGCATCGGAATCTAAAACTGGGCTCACAGGAGAGGTTCAAATCATAGAAAGTTAGAGGGTCAGTCCTCTTGTACTTAAGTCGGCATTGTGCCTTTTGAATTAAATTCGGATGCAATTTCTGTGTTTCATCGTCAATAAGAAGGTCCAAGGGATACAGTAAACCTGAAGTGAAGCATCGGAATCTAAAACTGGGCTTACAGGAGAGGTTCAAATCAAAGAAAGTTAGAGTGTCAGTCCTCTTGTACTTAAGTCGGCATTGTGCCTTTTGTGTTAAATTCGGATGGAATTTCTGTGTTTTATCGTCCAATAAGAAGGTCCAAGTGATACAGTAAACCTGAAGTGAAGCATCGGAATCTAAAACTGGACCAACAGGAGAGGTTCAAATCATAGAAAGTAAGAGTGTCAGTCCCTCTTGTACTTAAGTCGCCATTGTGCCTTTTGTATTAAATTCGGATGCAATTTCTGTGTTTCATCGTCAATAAGAAGGTCCAAGGGATACAGTGAACCTGAAGTGAAGCATCGGAATCCAAAAGTGGACTCGCAGGAGGGGTTCGAACCATTGGGAGTTAGAGTGTCAGTCCTCTTGTACTTAAGTCGGTATTGTGTTTTTTGTAATACATTCGGATGCAATATCTGTGTTTCATCGTATAAAAGAAGGTCCAAGGGATACAGTAAACCTGATTTGATGCATCAGAATCTACAACTGGACTCACAGGAAAGGTTCAAATCATAGAGAGTTAGAGTGTCAGTCCTCTTGTACTTAAGTCGGCATTGTCCTTTTTGTATTAATTTCGGATGCAATTTCTGTGTTTCGTCAATAAGAAGCTCCATGGGATATAGTAAACCTGAAGTGAAGCATCGGAATTTAAAACAGGACTCACAGGACAGATTCATATCATAGAAAGTTACTGTGTCAGTCCTCTTGTACATAAGTCGGCATTGTGCCTTTTGTATAAAATTCGGATGCTATTTCTGTGTTTCATCGTCAATAAGAAGGTCAAAGGGATACAGTAAACATGAAGTGAAGCATCGGAATCTAAAACTGGACTAACAGGAGAGGTTCAAATCATAGAAAGTAAGAGTGTCAGTCCTATTGTACTTAAGTCGCCATTGTGCCTTTGGAAAAAATTTCGGATGCAATTTCTGTGTTTCATCGTCAATAAGAAGGTCCAAGGGATACAGTAAACCTGAAGTGAAGCATCGGAATCTAAAACTGGACCTACAGGAGAGGTTCAAATCGTAGAAAGTTAGAATGTCAGTCCTCTTGGACTTAAGTCGGCATTGTGCCTTTTGTATTAAATTCGGATGCAATTTCTGTGTTTCATCGTCAATAAGAAGGTCCAAGGGATACAGTAAACCTGAAGTGAAGCATCGGAATCTAAAACTGGACTCACAGGAGGGGTTCAAATCATAGGGAGTTAGAGTGTCAGTCCTCTTGTACTTAAGTCGGCATTGTGCCTTTTGTATTGAATTCGGATGCAATTTCTGTGTTTCTTCGACAATTAGAAGGTCCAAGGCATACAGTAAACCTGAAGTGAAGCATCGGAATCTAAAATTGGACTCACAAGAGGGGTTCAAATCATAGGGAGTTAGAGAGTCAGTCCTCTTGTACATAAGTCGGCGTTGTGCGTTTTGTATTAAATTCGGTTGCAATTTCTGGTTTTCATCGTCAATAAGAAGGTCCAAGGGATACAGTAAACCTGAAGTGAAGCATCGGAATCTAAAACTGGACTCACAGGAGAGGTTCTAATCATAGAGAGTTAGAGTGTCAGTCCTCTTGTACTTAAGTCGGCATTGTGCCTTTGGTATAAAATTCGGATGCAATTTCTGTGTTTCATTGTCAATAAGAAGGTCCAAGGCATACAGTAAACCTGAAGTGAAGCATTGGAATCTAAAACTGGACCCACAGATGGGGTTCAAATCATTGAAAGTTAGAGTGTCAGTCCTCTTGTACTCAAGACGGCATTGTGCATTTTGTATATAATTCGGATACAATTTCTGTGTTTCATCGTCAATAAGAAGGTCCAAGGGATACAGTAAACCTGAAGTGAAGCATCGGAATCTAAAACTGGACTCACAGGAGGGGTTCAAATCATAAGGAGTTAGAGTGTCAGTCCTCTTGTACATAAGTCGGCATTGTGCCTTTTGTATTAAATTCAGATGCAATGTCTGTGTTTCATCGTCAATAAGAAGGTCCAAGGGATACAGTAAACCTGAAGTGAAGCATCGGAATCTAAAACTGGACTCACAGGAGAGGTTCAAATCATAGAAAGTTAGAGTGTCAGTCCTCGTGTGCTTAAGTCGGCATTGTGCCTTTTGTATTAAATTCGGATGGAATTTCTGTGTTTCATCGTCAATAAGAAGGTCCAAGGGATACAGTAAACCTGAAGTGAAGCATCGGAATCTAAAACTGGGCTTACAGGAGAGGTTCAAATCAAAGAAAGTTAGAGTGTCAGTCCTCTTGTACTTAAGTCGGCATTGTGCCTTTTGTGTTAAATTCGGATGGAATTTCTGTGTTTTATCGTCAATAAGAAGGTCCAAGGGATACAGTAAACCTGAAGTGAAGCATCGGAATCTAAAACTGGACCAACAGGAGAGGTTCAAATCATAGAAAGTAAGAGTGTCAGTCCTCTTGTACTTAAGTCGCCATTGTGCCTTTTGTATTAAATTCGGATGCAATTTCTGTGTTTCATCGTCAATAAGAAGGTCCAAGGGATACAGTGAACCTGAAGTGAAGCATCGGAATCCAAAAGTGGACTCGCAGGAGGGGTTCGAACCATTGGGAGTTAGAGTGTCAGTCCTCTTGTACTTAAGTCGGTATTGTGTTTTTTGTAATACATTCGGATGCAATATCTGTGTTTCATCGTATAAAAGAAGGTCCAAGGGATACAGTAAACCTGATTTGATGCATCAGAATCTACAACTGGACTCACAGGAAAGGTTCAAATCATAGAGAGTTAGAGTGTCAGTCCTCTTGTACTTAAGTCGGCATTGTCCTTTTTGTATTAATTTCGGATGCAATTTCTGTGTTTCGTCAATAAGAAGCTCCATGGGATATAGTAAACCTGAAGTGAAGCATCGGAATTTAAAACAGGACTCACAGGACAGATTCATATCATAGAAAGTTACTGTGTCAGTCCTCTTGTACATAAGTCGGCATTGTGCCTTTTGTATAAAATTCGGATGCTATTTCTGTGTTTCATCGTCAATAAGAAGGTCAAAGGGATACAGTAAACATGAAGTGAAGCATCGGAATCTAAAACTGGACTAACAGGAGAGGTTCAAATCATAGAAAGTAAGAGTGTCAGTCCTATTGTACTTAAGTCGCCATTGTGCCTTTGGAAAAAATTTCGGATGCAATTTCTGTGTTTCATCGTCAATAAGAAGGTCCAAGGGATACAGTAAACCTGAAGTGAAGCATCGGAATCTAAAACTGGACCTACAGGAGAGGTTCAAATCGTAGAAAGTTAGAATGTCAGTCCTCTTGGACTTAAGTCGGCATTGTGCCTTTTGTATTAAATTCGGATGCAATTTCTGTGTTTCATCGTCAATAAGAAGGTCCAAGGGATACAGTAAACCTGAAGTGAAGCATCGGAATCTAAAACTGGACTCACAGGAGGGGTTCAAATCATAGGGAGTTAGAGTGTCAGTCCTCTTGTACTTAAGTCGGCATTGTGCCTTTTGTATTGAATTCGGATGCAATTTCTGTGTTTCTTCGTCAGTTAGAAGGTCCAAGGCATACAGTAAACCTGAAGTGAAGCATCGGAATCTAAAACTGGACTCACAAGAGGGGTTCAAATCATAGGGAGTTAGAGAGTCAGTCCTCTTGTACATAAGTCGGCGTTGTGCGTTTTGTATTAAATTCGGTTGCAATTTCTGGTTTTCATCGTCAATAAGAAGGTCCAAGGGATACAGTAAACCTGAAGTGAAGCATCGGAATCTAAAACTGGACTCACAGGAGAGGTTCTAATCATAGAGAGTTAGAGTGTCAGTCCTCTTGTACTTAAGTCGGCATTGTGCCTTTGGTATAAAATTCGGATGCAATTTCTGTGTTTCATTGTCAATAAGAAGGTCCAAGGCATACAGTAAACCTGAAGTGAAGCATTGGAATCTAAAACTGGACCCACAGATGGGGTTCAAATCATTGAAAGTTAGAGTGCCAGTCCTCTTGTACTCAAGACGGCATTGTGCATTTTGTATATAATTCGGATACAATTTCTGTGTTTCATCGTCAATAAGATGGTCCAAGGGATACAGTAAACCTGAAGTGAAGCATCGGAATCTAAAACTGGACTCACAGGAGGGGTTCAAATCATAAGGAGTTAGAGTGTCAGTCCTCTTGTACATAAGTCGGCATTGTGCCTTTTGTATTAAATTCAGATGCAATGTCTGTGTTTCATCGTCAATAAGAAGGTCCAAGGGATACAGTAAACCTGAAGTGAAGCATCGGAATCTAAAACTGGACTCACAGGAGAGGTTCAAATCATAGAAAGTTAGAGTGTCAGTATTCGTGTGCTTAAGTCGGCATTTGTTCCTTTTGTATTAAATTCGGATGCAATTTCTGTGTTTCATCGTCAATAAGAGGGTCCAAGGGATACAGTAAACCTGAAGGGAAGCATCGGAATCTAAAACTGGACTCACAGGAGAGGTTCTAATCACAGAGAGATAGAGTGTCAGTCCTCTTGTACTTAAGTCGGCATTGTGAGTTTTGTATTAAATTCGGATGCAATTTCTGAGTTTCATCGTCAATAAGAAGGTCCGAGGCATACAGTAAACCTGAAGTGAAGCATCGGAATCTAAAACTGGACTCACAGAAGGGGTTCAAATCATAGGGAGTTAGAGTGTCAGTCCTCTTGTACTTAAGTCGTTATTGTGCATTTAGTATTAAGTTTGGATGCAATTTCTGTGTTTCATCGTCAATAAGAAGGTCCAAGGGATACAGCAAACCTAAAGTGAAGAATCGGAATCTAAAGCTGGACTCACAGGAGAGGTTCAAATCATAGAAAGTTAGAGTGTCAGTCCTCGTGTGCTTAAGTCGGCATTGTGCCTTTTGTATTAAATTCGGATGGAATTTCTTTGTTTCATCGTCAATAAGAAGGTCCAAGGGATACAGTAAACCTGAAGTGAAGCATCGGAATCTAAAAGTGGACTCACAGGAGAGGTACAAATCATAGAAAGTTAGAGTGTCAGTCCTCTTGTACTTAAGTCGGCATTGTGCCTTTTGTATAAAATTCGGATGCAATTTCTGTGTTTCATCGTCAATAAGAAGGTCCAATGGATACAGTAAACCTGAAGTGAAGCATCGGAATCTAAAACTGGACTCACAGGAGGGGTTCAAATCATAGGGAGTTAGAGTGTCAGTCCTCTTGTACTTAAGTCGGCATTGTGTCTTTTGTATTGAATTCGGATGCAATTTCTGTGTTTCATCGTCAATAAGAAGGTCCAAGGCATACAGTAAACCTGAAGTGAAGCATCGGAATCTAAAACTGGACTCACAGGAATGTTTCAAATCATAGGGAGTTAGAGAGTCAGTCCTCTTGTACATAAGTCGGCGTTGTGCGTTTTGTATTAAATTCGGATGCAATTTCTGGTTTTCATCGTCAATAAGAAGGTCCAAGGGATACAGTAAACCTGAAGTGAAGCATCGGAATCTAAAACTGGACTCACAGGAGAGGTTCAAATCATAGAAAGTTAGAGTGTCAGTCCTCGTGTGCTTAAGTCGGCATTGTGCCTTTTGTATTAAATTCGGATGGAATTTCTGTGTTTCATCGTCAATAAGATGGTCCAAGGGATACAGTAAACCTGAAGTGAAGCATCGGAATCTCAAAGTGGACTCACAGGAGAGGTACAAATCATAGAAAGTTAGAGTGTCAGTCCTCTTGTACTTAATTCGGCATTGTGCCTTTTGTATTAAATTCGGATGCAATTTCTGTGTTTCATCGTCAATAAGAAGGTCCAAGGTATACAGTAAACCCGAAGTGAAGCATCGGAATCTAAAACTGGACTCACAGGAGAGGTTCTAATCATAGAGAGTTAGAGTGTCAGTCCTCTTGTACTTAAGTCGGCATTGTGCCTTTTGTATTAAATTCGGATGCAATTTCTGTGTTTCATCGTCAATAAGAAGGTCCAAGGCATATAGTAAACCTGAAGTGAAGCATCGGAATCAAAAACTGGACTCACAGGAGGGGTTCAAATCACAGGGAGTTAGAGTGTCAGTCCTCATGTACTTAAGTCGGCATTGTGCATTTAGTATTAAATTTGGATGCAATTTCTGTGTTTCATCGTCAATAAGAAGGTCCAAGGGATACAGCAAACCTGAAAGGAAGCATCGGAATCTAAAACAAGACTCACAGGTGAAGTTCTAATCATAGAGAGTTAGAGTGGCAGTCCTCTTGTACTTAAGTCGGCATTGTGCCTTTTGTATTAAATTCGGATGCAATTTCTGTGTTTCATCGTCAATAAGTAGGTCCAAGGGATATAGTAAACCTGAAGTGAAGCATCGGAATCTAAAACTGGACTCACAGGAGAGGGTCAAATCATAGGGAGTTAGAGTGTCAGTCATCTTGTACTTAAGTCGGCATTGTGCCTTTTGTATTAAATTCGGATGCAATTTCTGGTTTTCATCGTCAATAAGAAGGTCCAAGGGATGCAGTAAACCTGAAGGGAAGCATCGGAATCTAAAACTGGACTCATAGGAGGGGTTCAAAACATAGGTAGTTAGAGTGTCAGTCCTCTTGTACTTAAGTCGGCATTGTGTCTTTTGTATTAATTTCGGATGCAATTTCTGTGTTTCATCGTCAATAAGAAGGTCCAAGGAATACAGTAATTCTGAAGTGAAGCATCGGAATCTAAAACTGGACTCACAGGAGGGGTTCAAATCGTAGGGAGTTAGAGTGTCAGTCCTATTGTGCATAAGTCGGCATTGTGCCTTTTGTATTAAATTCGGATGCAATTTCTGTGTTTCATCGTCAATAAGAAGGTCCAAGGCATACAGTAAACCTGAAGTGAAGCATCGGAATCTAAAACTGGACTCACAAGAGGGGTTCAAATCATAGGGAGTTAGAGAGTCAGTCCTCTTGTACATAAGTCGGCGTTGTGCGTTTTGTATTAAATTCGGTTGCAATTTCTGGTTTTCATCGTCAATAAGAAGGTCCAAGGGATACAGTAAACCTGAAGTGAAGCATCGGAATCTAAAACTGGACTCACAGGAGAGGTTCTAATCATAGAGAGTTAGAGTGTCAGTCCTCTTGTACTTAAGTCGGCATTGTGCCTTTGGTATAAAATTCGGATGCAATTTCTGTGTTTCATTGTCAATAAGAAGGTCCAAGGCATACAGTAAACCTGAAGTGAAGCATTGGAATCTAAAACTGGACCCCCAGATGGGGTTCAAACCATTGAAAGTTAGAGCGTCAGTCCTCTTGTACTCAAGACGGCATTGTGCATTTTGTATATAATTCGGATACAATTTCTGTGTTTCATCGTCAATAAGAAGGTCCAAGGGATACAGTAAACCTGAAGTGAAGCATCGGAATCTAAAACTGGACTCACAGGAGGGGTTCAAATCATAAGGAGTTAGAGTGTCAGTCCTCTTGTACATAAGTCGGCATTGTGCCTTTTGTATTAAATTCAGATGCAATGTCTGTGTTTCATCGTCAATAAGAAGGTCCAAGGGAAACAGTAAACCTGAAGTGAAGCATCGGAATCTAAAACTGGACTCACAGGAGAGGTTCAAATCATAGAAAGTTAGAGTGTCAGTCCTCGTGTGCTTAAGTCGGCATTGTGCCTTTTGTATTAAATTCGGATGGAATTACTGTGTTTCATCGTCAATAAGAAGGTCCAAGAGACACAGTAAACCTGAAGTGAAGCACGGAATCTCAAAGTGGACTCACAGGAGAGGTACAAATCATAGAAAGTTAGAGTGTCAGTCCTCTTGTGCTTAAGTCGGCATTGTGCCTTTTGTATTAAATTCGGACGCAATTTCTGTGTTTCATCGTCAATAAGAAGTTCCAAGGTATACAGTAAACCCGAAGTGAAGCATCGGAATCTAAAACTGGACTCACAGGAGAGGTTCTAATCATAGAGAGTTAGAGTGTCAGTCCTCTTGTACTTAAGTCGGCATTGTGCCTTTTGTATTAAATTCGGATGCAATTTCTGTGTTTCATCGTCAATAAGAAGGTCCAAGGCATACGGTAAACCTGAAGTGAAGCATCGGAATCTAAAACTGAACTCACAGGAGGGGTTCAAATCATAGGGAGTTAGAGTGTCAGTCCTCTTGTACTGAAGTCGGCATTGGGCATTTAGTATTAAATTTGGATGCAATTTCTGTGTTTCATCGTCAATAAGAAGCTCCAAGGGATACAGCAAACCTGAAAGGAAGCATCGGAATCTAAAACTGGACTCACAGGTGAGGATTTAATCATAGAGAGTTAGAGTGGCAGTCCTCTTGTACTTAAGTCGGCATTGTGCCTTTTGTATTAAATTCGGATGCAATTTCTGTGTTTCATCGTCAATAAGTAGGTCCAAGGGATATAGTAAACCTGAAGTGAAGCATCGGAATCTAAAACTGGACTCACAGGAGAGGGTAAATCATAGGGAGTTAGAGTGTCAGTCCTCTTGTACTTAAGTCGGCATTATGCCTTTTGTATTAAATTCGGATGCAATTTTTGGTTTTCATCGTCAATAAGAAGGTCCAAGGGATACAGTAAACCTGAAGTGAAGCATCGGAATCTAAAACTGGACTCACAGGAGAGGTTCAAATCATAGGGAGTTAGAGTGTCAGTCCCCTTGTACTTAAGTCGCCATTGTGCCTTTTGTATAAAATTCGGATGCAATTTCTGTGTTTCATCGTCAATAAGACGGTCCAAGGGATACAGTAAACCTGAAGTGAAGCATCGGAAACTAAAACTGGACTCACGGGAGAGGTTCAAATCATAGAAAGTTACAGTGTCAGTCCTCTTGTACTGAAGTCGGCATTTGTGCCTTTTGTATTAAATTCGGATGCAATTTCTGTGTTTCATCGTCAATAAGAGGGTCCAAGGGATACAGTAAACCTGAAGGGAAGCATCGGAATCTAAAACTGGACTCACAGGAGAGGTTCTAATCACAGAGAGATAGAGTGTCAGTCCTCTTGTACTTAAGTCGGCATTGTGAGTTTTGTATTAAATTCGGATGCAATTTCTGTGTTTCATCGTCAATAAGAAGGTCCGAGGCATACAGTAAACCTGAAGTGAAGCATCGGAATCTAAAACTGGACTCACAGAAGGGGTTCAAATCATAGGGAGTTAGAGTGTCAGTCCTCTTGTACTTAAGTCGTTATTGTGCATTTAGTATTAAATTTGGATGCAATTTCTGTGTTTCATCGTCAATAAGAAGGTCCAAGGGATACAGCAAACCTAAAGTGAAGAATCGGAATCTAAAACTGGACTCACAGGAGAGGTTCAAATCATAGAAAGTTAGAGTGTCAGTCCTCGTGTGCTTAAGTCGGCATTGTGCCTTTTGTATTAAATTCGGATGGAATTTCTTTGTTTCATCGTCAATAAGAAGGTCCAAGGGATACAGTAAACCTGAACTGAAGCATCGGAATCTAAAAGTGGACTCACAGGAGAGGTACAAATCATAGAAAGTTAGAGTGTCAGTCCTCTTGTACTTAAGTCGGCATTGTGCCTTTTGTATAAAATTCGGATGCAATTTCTGTGTTTCATCGTCAATAAGAAGGTCCAATGGATACAGTAAACCTGAAGTGAAGCATCGGAATCTAAAACTGGACTCACAGGAGGGGTTCAAATCATAGGGAGTTAGAGTGTCAGTCCTCTTGTACTTAAGTCGGCATTGTGTCTTTTGTATTGAATTCGGATGCAATTTCTGTGTTTCATCGTCAATAAGAAGGTCCAAGGCATACAGTAAACCTGAAGTGAAGCATCGGAATCTAAAACTGGACTCACAGGAATGGTTCAAATCATAGGGAGTTAGAGAGTCAGTCCTCTTGTACATAAGTCGGCGTTGTGCGTTTTGTATTAAATTCGGATGCAATTTCTGGTTTTCATCGTCAATAAGAAGGTCCAAGGGATACAGTAAACCTGAAGTGAAGCATCGGAATCTAAAACTGGACTCACAGGAGAGGTTCAAATCATAGAAAGTTAGAGTGTCAGTCCTCGTGTGCTTAAGTCGGCATTGTGCCTTTTGTATTAAATTCGGATGGAATTTCTGTGTTTCATCGTCAATAAGATGGTCCAAGGGATACAGTAAACCTGAAGTGAAGCATCGGAATCTCAAAGTGGACTCACAGGAGAGGTACAAATCATAGAAAGTTAGAGTGTCAGTCCTCTTGTACTTAAGTTGGCATTGTGCCTTTTGTATTAAATTCGGATGCAATTTCTGTGTTTCATCGTCAATAAGAAGGTCCAAGGTATACAGTAAACCCGAAGTGAAGCATCGGAATCTAAAACTGGACTCACAGGAGAGGTTCTAATCATAGAGAGTTAGAGTGTCAGTCCTCTTGTACTTAAGTCGGCATTGTGCCTTTTGTATTAAATTCGGATGCAATTTCTGTGTTTCATCGTCAATAAGAAGGTCCAAGGCATATAGTAAACCTGAAGTGAAGCATCGGAATCTAAAACTGGACTCACAGGAGGGGTTCAAATCACAGGGAGTTAGAGTGTCAGTCCTCATGCACTTAAGTCGGCATTGTGCATTTAGTATTAAATTTGGATGCAATTTCTGTGTTTCATCGTCAATAAGAAGGTCCAAGGGATACAGCAAACCTGAAAGCAAGCATCGGAATCCAAAACAAGACTCACAGGTGAAGTTCTAATCATAGAGAGTTAGAGTGGCAGTCCTCTTGTACTTAAGTCGGCATTGTGCCTTTTGTATTAAATTCGGATGCAATTTCTGTGTTTCATCGTCAATAAGTAGGTCCAAGGGATATAGTAAACCTGAAGTGAAGCATCGGAATCTAAAACTGGACTCACAGGAGAGGGTCAAATCATAGGGAGTTAGAGTGTCAGTCATCTTGTACTTAAGTCGGCATTGTGCCTTTTGTATTAAATTCGGATGCAATTTCTGGTTTTCATCGTCAATAAGAAGGTCCAAGGGATGCAGTAAACCTGAAGGGAAGCATCGGAATCTAAAACTGGACTCATAGGAGGGGTTCAAAACATAGGTAGTTAGAGTGTCAGTCCTCTTGTACTTAAGTCGGCATTGTGTCTTTTGTATTAATTTCGGATGCAATTTCTGTGTTTCATCGTCAATAAGAAGGTCCAAGGAATACAGTAATTCTGAAGTGAAGCATCGGAATCTAAAACTGGACTCACAGGAGGGGTTCAAATCGTAGGGAGTTAGAGTGTCAGTCCTATTGTGCATAAGTCGGCATTGTGCCTTTTGTATTAAATTCGGATGCAATTTCTGTGTTTCATCGTCAATAAGAAGGTCCAAGGGATACAGTAAACCTCAAGTGAAGCATCGGAATCTAAAAGTGGACTCACAGGAGAGGTACAAATCATAGAAAGTTAGAGTGTCAGTCCTCTTCTACTTAAGTCGGCATTGTGCCTTTGGTATTAAATTCGGATGCAATTTCTGTGTTTCATCGTCAATAAGAAGGTCCAAGGTATACAGTAAACCCGAAGTGAAGCATCGGAAACTAAAACAGGACTCACAGGAGAGGTTCTAATCATAGAGAGTTAGAGTGTCAGTCCTCTTGTACTTAAGTCGGCATTGTGCCTTTTGTATTAAATTCGGATGCAATTTCTGTGTTTCATCGTCAATAAGAAGGTCCAAGGCATACAGTAAACCTGAAGTGAAGCATCGGAATCTAAAACTGGACTCACAGGAGGGGTTCAAATCATAGGGAGTTAGAGTGTCAGTCCTCCTGTACTTAAGTCGGCATTGTGCATTTAGTATTAAATTTGGATGCAATTTCTGTGTTTCGTCGTCTATAAGAAGGTCCAAGGGATACAGCAAGCCTAAAGTGAAGCATCGGAATCTAAAACTGGACTCACAGGAGAGGTTCTAATCATAGAGAGTTAGAGTGTCAGTCCTCTTGTACTTAAGTCTTCATTGTGCCTTTTGTATTAAATTCGGATGCAATTTCTGTGTTTCATCTTCAATAAGAGGGTCCAAGGAATACAGTAAACCTGAAGGGAAGCATCGGAATCCAAAACTGGACTCACAGGAGGGGTTCAAAACATAGGTAGATAGAGAGTCAGTCCTCTTGTACTTCAGTCGGCATTGTGTCTTTTGTATTAAATTCGGATGCAATTTCTGTGTTTCATCGTCAATAAGAAGGTCCAAGGGATACAGTAAACCTGAAGTGAAGCAACGGAATCTCAAAGTGGACTCACAGGAGTGGTACAAATCATAGAAAGTTAGAGTGTCAGTCCTCTTGTACTTAAGTCGGCATTGTGCCTTTTGTATTAAATTCGGATGCAATTTCTGCGTTTCATCGTCAATAAGAAGGTCCAAACTATACAGTAAACCCGAAGTGAAGCATCGGAATCTAAAACTGGACTCACAGGAGAGGTTCTAATCATAGAGAGTTAGAGTGTCAGTCCTCTTGTACTTAAGTCGGCATTGTGCCTTTTGTAATAAATTTAGATGCAATTTCTATGTTTCGTCGTCAATAAGAAGGTCCAAGGCATACAGTAAACCTGAAGTGAAGCATCGGAATCTAAAACTGGACTCACAGGAGGGGTTCAAATCATAGGGAGTTAGAGTGGCAGTCCTCTTGTACTTAAGTCGGCATTGTGCCTTTTGTATTAAATTCGGATGCAATTTCTGTGTTTCATCGTCAATAGGTGGGTCCAATTGATATAGTAAACCTGAAGTGAAGCATCAGAATCTAAAACTGGACTCACAGGAGAGGGTCAAATCATAGGGAGTTAGAATGTCAGTCCTCTTGTACTTAAGTCGGCATTGTGCCTTTTGTATTAAATTCGGATGCAATTTCTGGTTTTCATCGTCAATAAGAAGGTCCAAGTGATACATTAAACCTGAAGTGAAGCATCGGAATCTAAAACTGGACTCACAGGAGAGGTTCAAATCATAGGGAGTTAGAGTGTCAGTCATCTTGTACTTAAGTCGCCATTGTGCCTTTTGTATAAAATTCGGATGCAATTTCTGTGTTTCATCGTCAATAAGACGGTCCAAGGGATACAGTAAACCTGAAGTGAAGCATCGGAATCTAAAACTGGACTCACAGGAGAGGTTCAAATCATAGAAAGTTAGAGTGTCAGTCCTCTTGTACTTAAGTCGGCATTTGTGCCTTTTGTATTAAATTCGGATGCAATTTCTGTGTTTCATCGTCAATAAGATGGTCCAAGGGATACAGTAAACCTGAAGGGAAGCATCGGAATCTAAAACTGGACTCACAGGAGGGGTTCAAACATAGGAAGTTAGAGTGTCAGTCCTCTTGTACTTAAGTCGGCATTGTGTCTTTTGTATTAAATTCGGATGCAATTTCTGGGTTTCATCGTCAATAAGAAGGTCCAAGGAATACAGTAATTCTGAAGTGAAGCATCGGAATCTAAAACTGGACTCACAGGAGGGGTTCAAATCATAATGAGTTAGAGTGTCAGTCCTCTTGTACTTAAGTCGGCATTGTGCCTTTTGTATTAAATTCGGATGCAATTTCTGGTTTTCATCGTCAATAAGAAGGTCCAAGGGATACAGTAAACCTGAAGTGAAGAATCGGGATCTAAAATTGGACTCACAGGAGAGGTTCGAATCATAGGGAGTTAGAGTGTCAGTCCTCTTGTACTTAAGTCGGCATTGTGCCTTTTGTATTATATTCGGATGCAATTTCTGGTTTTCATCGTCAATAAGAAGGTCCAAGGGATACAGTAAACCTGAAGTGAAGCATCGGAATCTAAAACTGGACTCACATGGAGGTTCAAATCATAGGGAGTTAGAGTGTCAGTCCTCTTGTACTTAAGTCGCCATTGTGCCTTTTGTATAAAATTCGGATGCAATTTCTGTGTTTCATCGTCAATAAGACGGTCCAAGGGATACAGTAAATCTGAAGTGAAGCATCGGAATCTAAAACTGGACTCACATGAGAGGTTCAAATCATAGAAAGTTAGAGTGTCCGCCCTCTTGTACTTAAGTCTTCATTGTGCCTTTTGTATAAAATTCGGATGCAATTTCTTTATTTCATCGTCAATCAGAGGGTCCAAGGGATACAGTAAACCTGAAGGGAAGCATCGGAATCTAAAACTGGACCCACAGGAGGGGTTCAAAACATAGGTAGTTAGAGTGTCAGTCCTCTTGTACTTAAGTCGGCATTGTGTCTTTTGTATTAAATTCGGATGCGATTTCTGTGTTTCAACGTCAATAAGAAGGTCCAAGGAATACAGTAATTCTGAAGTGAAGTATCTGAATCTAAAACTGGACTCACAGGAGGGGTTCAAATCATAGGGAGTTAGAGTGTCAGTCCTCTTGTACATAAGTCGGCATTGTGCCTTTTGTATTAATTTCGGATGCAATTTCTGTGTTTCATCGTCAATAAGAAGGTCCAAGGGGTACAGTAAACCTGAAGTGAAGGATCGGAATCTAAAACTGGACTCACAGGTGAGGTTCAAATCATAGAAAGTTAGAGTGTCAGTCCTCGAGTACTTAAGTCGGCATTGTGACTTTTGTATTAAATTCGGATGGAATTTCTGTGTTTCATCGTCAATAAGAAGGTCCAAGGGATACCGTAATTCTGAAGTGGAGCATCGGAATCTAAAACTGGACCCACAGGAGGGCTTCAAATCATAGGGAGTTAGAGTGTCAGTCCTCTTGTACTGAAGTCGGCATTGTGCCTTTTGTATTAATTTCGAATGCAATTTCTGTGTTTCATCGTCAATAAGAAGGTCCAAGGGATACAGTAAACCTGAAGTGAAGCATCGGAATCTAAAAGTGGAGTCACAGGAGAGGTTATAATCATAGAGAGTTAGAGTGTCAGCCCTCTTGTACTTAAGTCGGCATTGTGCCTTTTGTAGTAAATTCGGATGCAATTTCTGGTTTTCATCGTCAATAAGAAGGTCCAAGGGATACAGTAAACCTGAAGTGAAGCATCAGAATCTAAAACTGGACTCACAGGAGAGGTTCTAATCATAGAGAGTTAGAGTGTCAGTCCTCTTGTACTTAAGTCGGCATTGTGCCTTTTGTATTAAATTCGGATGCAGTTTCTGTGTTTCATCGTCAATAAGAAGGTCCAAGGCATACAGTAAACCTGAAGTGAAGCATCGGAATCTAAAACTGGACTCACAGGAGGGGTTCAAATCATAGGGAGTTAGAGTGTCAGTCCTCCTGTACTTAAGTCGGCATTGTGCATTTAGTATTAAATTTGGATGCAATTTCTGTGTTTCATCGTCAATAAGAAGGTCCAAGGGATATAGCAAGCCTAAAGTGAAGCATCGGAATCTAAAACTGGACTCACAGGTAGGGTTTTAATCATAGAGAGTTAGAGTGGCAGTCCTCTTGTACTTAAGTCGGCATTGTGCCTTTTGTATTAAATTCGGATGCAATTTCTGTGTTTCATCGTCAATAAGAGGGTCCAAGGGATACAGTAAACCTGAAGGGAAGCATCGGAATCTAAAACTGGACTCACAGGACAGGTTCAAATCAAAGAAAGTTAGAGTGTCCGTCCTCTTGTACTTAAGTCTTCATTGTGCCTTTTGTATTAAATTCGGATGCAATTTCTGTGTTTCATCTTCAATAAGAGGGTCCAAGGAATACAGTAAACCTGAAGGGAAGCATCGGAATCTAAAACTGGACTCACAGGAGGGGTTCAAAACATAGGTAGTTAGAGAGTCAGTCCTCTTGTACTTCAGTCGGCATTGTGTCTTTTGTATTAAATTCGGATGCAATTTCTGTGTTTCATCGTCAATAAGAAGGTCCAAGGGATACGGTAAACCTGAAGTGAAGCAACGGAATCTCAAAGTGGACTCACAGGAGTGGTACAAATCATAGAAAGTTAGAGTGTCAGTCCTCTTGTACTTAAGTCGGCATTGTGCCTTTTGTATTAAATTCGGATGCAATTTCTGCGTTTCATCGTCAATAAGAAGGTCCAAAGTATACAGTAAACCCGAAGTGAAGCATCGGAATCTAAAACTGGACTCACAGGAGAGGTTCTAATCATAGAGAGTTAGAGTGTCAGTCCTCTTGTACTTAAGTCGGCATTGTGCCTTTTGTATTAAATTCAGATGCAATTTCTGTGTTTCATCGTCAATAGGTGGGTCCAATTGTTTTAGTAAACCTGAAGTGAAGCATCAGAATCTAAAACTGGACTCACAGGAGAGGGTCAAATCATAGGGAGTTAGAATGTCAGTCCTCTTGTACTTAAGTCGGCATTGTGCCTTTTGTATTAAATTCAGATGCAATTTCTGGTTTTCATCGACAATAACAAGGTCCACAGGATACAGTAAACCTGAAGTGAAGCATCGGAATCTAAAACTGGACTCACAGGAGGGGTTCAAATCGTAGGGAGTTAGAGTGTCAGTCCTCGTGTGCATAAGTCGGCATTGTGCCTTTTGTATTAATTTCGGATGCAATTTCTGTGTTTCATCGTCAATAAGTAGGTCCAAGGGATATAGTAAACCTGAAGTGAAGCATCGGAATCTAAAACTGGACTCACAGGAGAGGGTCAAATCATAGGGAGTTACAGTGTCAGTCCTCTTGTACTTAAGTCGGCATTGTGCCTTTTGTATTAAATTCGGATGCAATTTCTGGTTTTCATCGTCAATAAGAAGGTCCAAGGGATACAGTAAACCTGAAGTGAAGCATCGGGATCTAAAATTGGACTCACAGGAGAGGTTCGAATCATAGGGAGTTAGAGTGTCAGTCCTCTTGTACTTAAGTCGGCATTGTGCCTTTTGTATTAAATTCGGATGCAATTTCTGGTTTTCATCGTCAATAAGAAGGTCCAAGGGATACAGTAAACCTGAAGTGAAGCATCGGAATCTAAAACTGGCCTCACAGGAGAGGTTCAAATCATAGGGAGTTAGAGTGTCAGTCCTCTTGTACTTAAGTCGCCATTGTGCCTTTTGTATAAAATTCGGATGCAATTTCTGTGTTTCATCGTCAATAAGACGGTCCAAGGGATACAGTAAATCTGAAGTGAAGCATCGGAATCTAAAACTGGACTCACAGGAGAGGTTCAAATCATAGAAAGTTAGAGTGTCCGCCCTCTTGTACTTAAGTCTTCATTGTGCCTTTTGTATTAAATTCGGATGCAATTTCTTTATTTCATCGTCAATCAGAGGGTCCAAGGGATACAGTAAACCTGAAGGGAAGCATCGGAATCTAAAACTGGACCCACAGGAGGGGTTCAAAACATAGGTAGTTAGAGTGTCAGTCCTCTTGTACTTAAGTCGGCATTGTGTCTTTTGTATTAAATTCGGATGCGATTTCTGTGTTTCATCGTCAATAAGAAGGTCCAAGGAATACAGTAATTCTGAAGTGAAGTATCTGAATCTAAAACTGGACTCACAGGAGGGGTTCAAATCATAGGGAGTTAGAGTGTCAGTCCTCTTGTACATAAGTCGGCATTGTGCCTTTTGTATTAATTTCGGATGCAATTTCTGTGTTTCATCGTCAATAAGAAGGTCCAAGGGATACAGTAAACCTGAAGAGAAGGATCGGAATCTAAAACAGGACTCACAGGTGAGGTTCAAATCATAGAAAGTTAGAGTGTCAGTCCTCGAGTACTTAAGTCGGCATTGTGACTTTTGTATTAAATTCGGATGGAATTTCTGTGTTTCATCGTCAATAAGAAGGTCCAAGGGATACAGTAATTCTGAAGTGGAGCATCGGAATCTAAAACTGGACCCACAGGAGGGCTCCAAATCATAGGGAGTTAGAGTGTCAGTCCTCTTGTACTGAGGTCGGCATTGTGCCTTTTGTATTAATTTCGAATGCAATTTCTGTGTTTCATCGTCAATAAGAAGGTCCAAGGGATACAGTAAACCTGAAGTGAAGCATCGGAATCTAAAAGTGGAGTCACAGGAGAGGTTATAATCATAGAGAGTTAGAGTGTCAGCCCTCTTGTACTTAAGTCGGCATTGTGCCTTTTGTAGTAAATTCGGATGCAATTTCTGGTTTTCATCGTCAATAAGAAGGTCCAAGGGATACAGTAAACCTGAAGTGAAGCATCGGAATCTAAAACTGGACTCACAGGAGAGGTTTTAATCATAGAGAGTTAGAGTGCCAGTCCTCTTGTACTTAAGTCGGCATTGTGCCTGTTGTATTAAATTCGGATGCAATTTCTGTGTTTCATCGTCAATAAGTAGGTCCAAGGGATATAGTAAACCTGAAGTCAAGCATCGGAATCTAAAACTGGACTCACAGGAGAGGTTCAAATCATAGGGAGTTAGAGTGTCAGTCCTCTTGTACTTAAGTCGGCATTGTGCCTTTTGTATTAAATTCGGATGCAATTTCTGGTTTTCATCATCAATAAGAAGGTCCAAGGAATACAGTAAACCTGAAGTGAAGCATCGGAATCTAAAGCTGGACTCACAGGAGAGGTTCAAATCATAGAAAGTTAGAGTGTCAGTCCTCTTGTACTTAAGTCGGCATTTGTGCCTTTTGTATTAAATTCGGTTGCAATTTCTGTGTTTCATCGTCAATAAGAGGGTCCAAGGGATACAGTAAACCTGAAGGGAAGCATCGGAATCTAAAACTGGACTCACAGGAGGGGTTCAAAACATAGGTAGTTAGAGTGTCAGTCCTCTTGTACTTAAGTCGGCATTGTGTCTTTTGTATTAAATTCAGATGCAATTTCTGTGTTTCGTCGTCAATAAGAAGGTCCAAGGCATACAGTAAACCTGAAGTGAAGCATCGGAATCTAAAACTGGACTCACAGGAGGGGTTCAAATCATAGGGAGTTAGAGTCTCAGTCCTCTTGTACTTAAGTCGCCATTGTGCATTTAGTATTAAATTTGGATGCAATTTCTGTGTTTCGTCGTCAATAAGAAGGTCCAAGGGATACAGCAAACCTGAAAGGAAACATCGGAATCTAAAACTGGACTCACAGGAGAGGGTCAAATCATAGGGAGTTAGAGTGTCAGTCCTCTTGTACTTAAGTCGGCATTGTGCCTTTTGTATTAAATTCGGATGCAATTTCTGGTTTTCATCGTCAATAAGAAGGTCCAAGGGATACAGTAAACCTGAAGTGAAGCATCGGAATCTAAAACTGGACTCACAGGAGAGGGTCAAATCATAGGGAGTTAGAATGTCAGTCCTCTTGTACTTAAGTCGGCATTGTGCCTTTTGTATTAAATTCGGATGCAATTTCTGGTTTTCATCGTCAATAAGAAGGTCCAAGGGATACAGTAAACCTGAAGTGAAGCATCGGAATCTAAAACTGGACTCACAGGAGAGGTTCAAATCATAGGGAGTTAGAGTGTCAGTCATCTTGTACTTAAGTCGCCATTGTGCCTTTTGTATAAAATTCGGACGCAATTTCTGTGTTTCATCGTCAATAAGACGGTCCAAGGGATACAGTAAACCTGAAGTGAAGCATCGGAATCTAAAACTGGACTCACAGGAGAGGTTCAAATCATAGAAAGTTAGAGTGTCAGTCCTCTTGTACTTAAGTCGGCATTTGTGCCTTTTGTATTAAATTCGGATGCAATTTCTGTGTTTCATCGTCAATAAGAGGGTCCAAGGGATACAGTAAACCTGAAGGGAAGCATCGGAATCTAAAACTGGACTCACAGGAGGGGTTCAAAACATAGGTAGTTAGAGTGTCAGTCCTCTTGTACTTAAGTCGGCATTGTGTCTTTTGTATTAAATTCGGATGCAATTTCTGTGTTTCATCGTCAATAAGAAGGTCCAAGGAATACAGTAATTTTGAAGTGAAGCATCGGAATCTAAAACTGGACTCACAGGAGGGGTTCAAATCGTAGGGAGTTAGAGTGTCAGTCCTCGTGTGCTTAAGTCGGCATTGTGCCTTTTGTATTAAATTCGGATGCAATTTCTGTGTTTCATCGTCAATAAGTACGTCCAAGGGATATAGTAAACCTGAAGTGAAGCATCGGAATCTAAAACTGGACTCACAGGAGAGGGTCAAATCATAGGGAGTTAGAGTGTCAGTCCACTTGTACTTAAGTCGGCATTGTGCCTTTTGTATTAAATTCGGATGCAATTTCTGGTTTTCATCGTCAATAAGAAGGTCCAAGGGATACAGTAAACCTGAAGTGAAGCATCGGGATCTAAAATTGGACTCACAGCAGAGGTTCGAATCATAGGGAGTTAGAGTGTCAATCCTCTTGTACTTAAGTCGGCATTGTGCCTTTTGTATTAAATTCGGATGCAATTTCTGGTTTTCATCGTCAATAAGAAGGTCCAAGTGATACAGTAAACCTGAAGTGAAGCATCGGAATCTAAAACTGGACTCACAGGAGAGGTTCAAATCATAGGGAGTTAGAGTGTCAGTCCTCTTGTACTTAAGTCGCCATTGTGCCTTTTGTATAAAACTCGGATGCAATTTCGGTGTTTCATCGTCAATAAGACGGTCCAAGGGATACAGTAAACCTGAAGTGAAGCATCGGAATCTAAAACTGGACTCACAGGAGAGGTTCAAATCATAGAAAGTTAGAGTGTCCGTCCTCTTGTACTTAAGTCTTCATTGTGCCTTTTGTATTAAATTCGGATGCAATGTCTGTATTTCATCGTCAATCAGAGGGTCCAAGGGATACAGAAAACCTGAAGGGAAGCATCGGAATCTAAAACTGGACCCACAGGAGGGGTTCAAAACATAGGTAGTTAGAGTGTCAGTCCTCTTGTACTTAAGTCGGCATTGTGTCTTTTGTATTAAATTCGGATGCGATTTCTGTGTTTCATCGTCAATAAGAAGGTCCAAGGAATACAGTAATTCTGAAGTGAAGTATCGGAATCTAAAACTGGACTCACAGGAGAGGTTCAAATCATAGAAAGTTAGAGTGTCAGTCCTCGAGTACTTAAGTCGGCATTGTGACTTTTGTATTAAATTCGGATGGAATTTCTGTGTTTCATCGTCAATAAGAAGGTCCAAGGGATACAGTAATTCTGAAGTGGAGCATCGGAATCTAAAACTGGACCCACAGGAGGGCTTCAAATCATAGGGAGTTAGAGTGTCAGTCCTCTTGTACTGAAGTCGGCATTGTGCCTTTTGTATTAATTTCGAATGCAATTTCTGTGTTTCATCGTCAATAAGAAGGTCCAAGGGATACAGTAAACCTGAAGTGAAGCATCGGAATCTAAAAGTGGAATCACAGGACAGGTTATAATCATAGAGAGTTAGAGTGTCAGCCCTCTTGTACTTAAGTCGGCATTGTACCTTTTGTAGTAAATTCGGATGCAATTTCTGGTTTTCCTCGTCAATAAGAAGGTCCAAGGGATACAGTAATCCTGAAGTGAAGCATCGGAATCTAAAACTGGACTCACAGGAGAGGTTTTAATCATAGGGAGTTAGAGTGCCAGTCCTCTTGTACTTAAGTCGGCATTGTGCCTGTTGTATTAAATTCGGATGCAATTTCTGTGTTTCATCGTCAATAAGTAGGTCCAAGGGATATAGTAAACCTGAAGTCAAGCATCGGAATCTAAAACTGGACTCACAGGAGAGGTTCAAATCATAGGGAGTTAGAGTGTCAGTCCTCTTGTACTTAAGTCGGCATTGTGCCTTTTGTATTAAATTCGGATGCAATTTCTGGTTTTCATCATCAATAAGAAGGTCCAAGGGATACAGTAAACCTGAAGTGAAGCATCGGAATCTAAAACTGGACTCACAGGAGAGGTTCGAATCATAGGGGTAGAGTGTCAGTCCTCTTGTACTTAAGTCGATATTGTGCTTTTTGTATTAAATTCGGACGCAATTTCTGTGTTTCATCGTCAATAAGAAGGTCCAAGGGATGCAGTAAACCAGAAGTGAAGCATCGGAATCTAAAACTGGACTCACAGGTCTGGTTCATATCATAGAAAGTACGTGTGTCAGTCCTCATGTACTTAAGTCGGCATTGTGCCTTTTGCATTGCATTCGGATGCAATTTCTGTGTTTCATCGTCAATAGCAAGGTCCACAGGATACAGTAAACCTGAGGTGTAGCATCGGAATGTAAACCTGGACTCACAGGAGAGGTTCAAATCATAGAAAGTAAGAGTGTCAGTCCTCTTGTACTTAAGTCGGCATTGTGCCTTTTGTATTAAATTTGGAAGCAATTTCTGTGTTTCATCGTCAGTAAGACGGTCCAAGGGATACAGTAAACCTGAAGTGAAGCATCGGAATCTATAACTGGACTCACACGAGAGGTTCAAATCATAGAAAGTTAGAGTGTCAGTCCTCTTGTACTTAAGTCGGCATTGTGCCTTTTGTATTAAATTCGGATGCAATTTCTGTGTTTCATCGTCAATAAGAAGCTCCAAGGGATACAGTAAACCTGAAGGGAAGCATCAGAATCTAAAACTGGACTCACAGGAGGGGTTCAAATCATAGGGAGTTAGAGTGTCAGTCCTCTTGTACTTAAGTCGGCATTGTGCCTTTTGTATTAAATTCGGATGCAATTTCTGTGTTTCATCGTCAAAAAGAATGTCCAAGGGATACAGTAAACCCGAAGTGAAGCATCGGAATCTGTAACTGGACTCACAGGAGGGGTTCAAATAATAGGGAGTTAGAGTGTCAGTACTCTTGTACATAAGTCGGCATTGTGCCTTTTGTGTTAAATTTGGATGCAATTTCTGTGATTCATCGTCAATAAGAAGGTCTAAGGATACAGTAAACCTTAAGTGAAGCATCGGAAAATAAAACTGGACTCACAGGACAGATTCAAATGAAAGAAAGTAAGAGTGTCAGTCCTCTTGTACTCAAGTCGTCATTGTGCATTTTGTATTAAATTCGGATGTAATTTCTATGTTTCTTCGTCAATTAGAAGGTCCAAGGGATACAGTAAACCTGAAGTGAAGCATCGGAATCTGAGACTGGACTCACAGGAGGGGTTCAAATCATAGGGAGTCAGAGTGTCAGTCCTCTTGTACTTAAGTCGGCATTGTGCATTTTGTATTAAATTCGGATGCAATTTCTGTGTTTCATCGTCAATAAGAAGGTCCAAGGGATACAGTAAACCTAAAGTAAAGCATCGGAATCTAAAACTGGACGCACAGGAGAGGTTTTAATCGTAGAGGGTTAGAGTGCCAGTCCTCTTGTACTTAAGTCGGCATTGTGCCTTTTGTATTAAATTCGGATGCAATTTCTGTGTTTCATCGTCAATAAGTAGGTCCAAGGATTATAGTAAACCTGAAGTGAAACATCGGAATCTAAAACTGGACTCACAGGAGAGGTTCAAATCATAGTGAGTTAGAGTGTCAGTCCTCTTGTACTTATGTCGGCATTGTGCCTTTTGTATTAAATTCGGATGCAATTTCTGGTTTTCATCATCAATAAGAAGGTCCAAGGGATTCAGTGAACCAGAAGTGAAGCATCGGAATCTAAAACTGGACTCACGGGAGAGGTTCGAATCATAGGGGTAGAGTGTCAGTCCTCTTGTACTTAAGTCGGCATTGTGCTTTTTGTATTAAATTCAGACGCAATTTCTGTGTTTCATCGTCAATTGGAAGGTCCAAGGGATACAATAAACCTGAAGTGAAGCATCGGAATCTAAAACTGGACTCACAGGACTGGTTCATATCATAGAAAGTTCGTGTGTCAGTCCTCATGTACTTAAGTCGGCATTGTGCCTTTTGCATTACATTCGGATGCAATTTCTGTGTTTCATCGTCAATAACAAGGTCCACAGGATACAGTAAACCTAACGTGTAGCATCGGAATGTAAACCTGGACTGACAGGATAGGTTGAAATCATAGAAAGTTAGAGTGTCAGTCCTCTTGTACTTAAGTCGGTATTGTGCCTTTTGTATTAAATTTGGATGCAATTTCTGTGTTTCATCGTCAATACGAAGGTCAAAGGGATACAGTAAACCTGAAGTGAAGCATCGGAAAATAAAACAGGACTCACAGGACAGGTTCAAATCAAAGAAAGTATGAGTGTCAGTCCTCTTGAACTTAAGTCGGCATTGTGTCTTTTGTATTAAATTCGGATGCGATTTCTGTGTTTCATCGTCAATAAGAAGGTCCAAGGAATACAGTAATTCTGAAGTGAAGTATCGGAACCTAAAACTGGACTCACAGGAGGGGTTCAAATCATAGGGAGTTAGAGTGTCAGTCCTCTTGTACATAAGTCGGCATTGTGCCTTTTGTATTAATTTCGGATGCAATTTCTGTGTTTCATCGTCAATAAGGAGGTCCAAGGGATACAGTAAACCTGAAGTGAAGGATCGGAATCTAAAACTGGACTCACAGGAGAGGTTCAAATCATAGAAAGTTAGATTGTCAGTCCTCGAGTACTTAAGTCGGCATTGTGCCTTTTGTATTAAATTCGGATGCAATTTCTGTGTTTCATCATCAATAAGAAGCTCCAAGGGATACAGTAAACCTGAAGGGAAGCATCAGAATCTAAAACTGGACTCACAGGAGGGGTTCAAAACATAGGGAGTTAGAGTGTCAGTCCTCTTGTACTTAAGTCGGCATTGTGCCTTTTGTATTAAATTCGGATGCAATTTCTGTGTTTCATCGTCAAAAAGAATGTCCAAGGGATACAGTAAACCTGAAGTGAAGCATCGGAATCTGTAACTGGACTCACAGGATTGGTTCAAATAATAGGGAGTTAGAGTGTCAGTACTCTTGTACATAAGTCGGCATTGTGCCTTTTGTGTTAAATTTGGATGCAATTTCTGTGATTCATCGTCAATAAGAAGGTCTAAGGATACAGAAAACCTGAAGTGAAGCATCGGAAAATAAAACTGGACTCACAGGACAGATTCAAATCAAAGAAAGTAAGAGTGTCAGTCCTCTTGTACTCAAGTCGGCATTGTGCATTTTGTATTAAATTCGGATGCAATTTCTGTGTTTCATCGTCAATAAGAAGGTCCATGGGATACAGTAAGCCTTAAGTGAAGTATCGGAATCTAAAACTGGGCTGACAGGAGAGGTTCAAATCATAGGATACTTAGACTGTCAGTCCTCTTGTACTTAAGTCGTCATTGTGCATTTTGTATTAAATTCGGATGTAATTTCTGTGTTTCTTCGTCAATTAGAAGGTCCAAGGGATACAGTAAACCTGAAGTGAAGCATCGGAATCTGAGACTGGACTCACAGGAGGGGTTCAAATCATAGGGAGTCAGAGTGTCAGTCCTCTTGTACTTAAGTCGGCATTGTGCATTTTGTATTAAATTCGGATGCAATTTCTGTGTTTCATCGTCAATAAGAAGGTCCAAGGGATACAGTAAACCTAAAGTAAAGCATCGGAATCTAAAACTGGACTCACAGGACAGGTTTTAATCGTAGAGGGTTAGAGTGCCAGTCCTCTTGTACTTAAGTCGGCATTGTGCCTTTTGTATTAAATTCGGATGCAATTTCTGTGTTTCATCGTCAATAAGTAGGTCCAAGGGATATAGTAAACCTAAAGTGAAACATCGGAATCTAAAACTGGACTCACAGGATAGGTTCAAATCATAGGGAGTTAGAGTGTCAGTCCTCTTGTACTTATGTCGGCATTGTGCCTTTTGTTTTAAATTCGGATGCAATTTCTGGTTTTCATCATCAATAAGAAGGTCCAAGGGATTCAGTAAACCTGAAGTGAAGCATCGGAATCTAAAACTAGACTCACGGGAGAGGTTCGAATCATAGGGGTAGATTGTCAGTCCTCTTGTACTTAAGTCGGCATTGTGCTTTTTGTATTAAATTCAGACGCAATTTCTGTGTTTCATCGTCAATTGGAAGGTCCAAGGGATACAGTAAACCTGAAGTGAAGCATCGGAATCTAAAACTGGACTCACAGGACTGGTTCATATCATAGAAAGTTCGTGTGTCAGTCCTCATGTACTTAAGTCGGCATTGTGCCTTTTGCATTACATTCGGATGCAATTTCTGTGTTTCATCGTCAATAACAAGGTCCACAGGATACAGTAAACCTGACGTGTAGCATCGGAATGTAAACCTGGACTGACAGGATAGGTTGAAATCATTGAAAGTTAGAGTGTCAGTCCTCTTGTACTTAAGTCGGCATTGTGCCTTTTGTATTAAATTTGGATGCAATTTCTGTGTTTCATCGTCAATTCGAAGGTCAAAGGGATACAGTAAACCTGAAGTGAAGCATCGGAAAATAAAACAGGACTCACAGGACAGGTTCAAATCAAAGAAAGTATGAGTGTCAGTCCTCTTGAACTTAAGTCGGCATTGTGTCTTTTGTATTAAATTCGGATGCAATTTCTGTATTTCATCGTCAATAAGACTGTCCAAGGGATACAGTAAACCTGAAGTGAAGCATCGGAATCTAAAACTGGACTCACAGGAGGGGTTCAAATCATAGAAAGTTAGAGTGTCAGTCCTCTTGTACTTAAGTCGGCATTGTGCCTTTTGCATTAAATTCGGATGCAATTTCGGTGTTTCATCGTCAATAAGAAGGTCCAAGGGATACAGTAAACCTAAAGGGAAGCATCGGAATCTAAAACTGGACTCACGGGAGGGGTTCAAAACATAGGGAGTTAGGGTGTCAGACCTCTTGTACTTAAGTCGGCATTGTGCGTTTTGTATTAAATTCGGATGCAATTTCTGTGTTTCATCGTCAATAAGAAGGTCCAAGGGATACAGTAAACCTGAAGTGAAGCATCGGAATCTATAACTGGACTCACAGGAGGGGTTCAAATCATAGGGAGTCAGAGTGTCAGTTCTCTTGTACATAAGTCGGCATTGTGCCTTTTGTATTAAATTTGGATGCAATTTCTGTGTTTCATCGTCAATAAGAAGGTCTAAGGATACAGTAAACCTGAAGTGAAGCATCGGAAAATAAAACTGGACTCCCAGGACCGATTCAAATCAAAGAAAGTAAGAGTGTCAGTCCTCTTGTACTTAAGTCGCCATTGTGCCTTTTGTATAAAATTGGGATGCAGTTTCTGTGTTTCATCGTCAATAAAACGGTCCAAGGGATTCAGTAAACCTGAAGTGAAGCATCGGAATCTAAAACCGGGCTCACAGGAGGGGTTCAAATCATAGAGAGTTAGAGTGTCAGTCCTCTTGTACTTAAGTCGGCATTGTGCCTTTTGTATTAAATTCGGATGCAATTTCTGTGTTTCATCGTCAATAAGAAGGTCCATGGGGTACAGTAAGCCTTAAGTGAAGCATCGGAATCTAAAACTAGGCTGACAGGAGAGGTTCAAATCATAGAATACTTAGACTGTCAGTCCTCTTGTACTTAAGTCGGCATTGTGCCCTTTATTTTAAATCCGGATGCAATTTCTGTGTTTTATCGTCAATTAGAGGGTCCAAGGGATACAGTAAAACTGAAGTGAAGCATCGGAATCTAAAACTGGACTAACAGGAGAGGTTCAAATCATAGAAAGTAAGAGTGTCAGTCCTCTTGTACTTAAGTCGCCATTGTGCCTTTTGTATATAATTCGGATGCAATTTCTGCATTTCATCGTTTATAAGAAGGTACAAGGGATACAGTAAACCTGAAGTGAAGCATCGGAATCTAAAACTGGTCTCACAGGCGAGGTTTTAATCATAGAGAGTTAGAGTGGCAGTCCCCTTGTAGTTAAGTCGGCATTGTGCCTTTTGTATTAAATTCGGATTCAATTTCTGTGTTTCATCGTCAATAAGTAGGTCCAATTGATATAGTAAACCTGAAGTGAAGCATCGGAATCTAAAACTGGACTCACAGGAGAGGGTTAAATCATAGGGAGTTAGAGTGTCAGTCCTCTTGTACATAAGTCGGCATTGTGCCTTTTGTATTAAATTCAGATGCAATGTCTGTGTTTCATCGTCAATAAGAAGGTCCAAGGGATACAGTAAACCTGAAGTGAAGCATCGGAATCTCTAAGTGGACTCACAGGAGAGGTACAAATCATAGATAGTTAGAGTGTCAGTCCTCTTGTACTTAAGTCGGCATTGTGCATTTAGTATTAAATTTGGATGCAATTTCTGTGTTTCATCGTCAATAAGAAAGTCCAAGGGATACAGCAAACCTGAAAGGAAGCATCGGAATCTAAAACTGGTCTCACAGGCGAGGTTTTAATCATAGAGAGTTAGAGTGGCAGTCCTCTTGTAGTTAAGTCGGCATTGTGCCTTTTGTATTAAATTCGGATTCAATTTCTGTGTTTCATCGTCAATAAGTAGGTCCAATTGATATAGTAAACCTGAAGTGAAGCATCGGAATCTAAAACTGGACTCACAGGAGAGGGTCAAATAATAGGGAGTTAGAGTGTCAGTCCTCTTGTACTTAAGTCGGCATTGTGCCTTTTGTATTAAATTCGGATGCAATTTCTGGTTTTCATCGTCAATAAGAAGGTCCAAGGGATACAGTAAAACTGAAGTGAAGCATCGGGATCTAAAATTGGACTCACATCAGAGGTTCGAATCATAGGGAGTTAGAGTGTCAGTCCTCTTGTACTTAAGTCGGCATTGTGCCTTTTGTATTACATTTTGATGCAATTTCTGTGTTTCATCGTCAATATGAAGGTCAAAGGGATACAGTAAACCTGAAGTGAAGCATCGGAAAATAAACTGGACTCACAGGACAGGTTCAAATCAAAGAAAGAGAGAGTGTCAGTCCGCTTGTACTTAAGTCGCCATTGTGCCTTTTGTATAAAATTCGGATGCAATTTCTGTGTTTCATCGTCAATAAGACGGTCCAAGGGATACAGTAAACCTGAAGTGAAGCATCGGAATCTAAAACTGGACTCACAGGAGAGGTTCAAATCATAGAAAGTTAGAGTGTCCGTCCTCTTGTACTTAAGTCTTCATTGTGACTTTTGTATTAAATTCGGATGCAATTTCTGTACTTCATCGTCAATAAGAGGGTCCAAGGGATACAGTAAAACTGAAGGGAAGCATCGGAATCTAAAACTGGACCCACAGGAGGGATTCAAAACATAGGTAGTTAGAGTGTCAGTTATCTTGTACTTAAGTCGGCATTGTGTCTTTTGTATTAAATTCGGATGCGATTTCTGTGTTTCATCGTCAATAAGAAGGTCCAAGGAATACAGTAATTCTGAAGTGAAGTATCGGAATCTAAAACTGGACTCACAGGAGGGGTTCAAATCATAGGGAGTTAGAGTGTCAGTCCTCTTGTACATAAGTCGGCATTGTGCCTTTTGTATTAATTTCGGATGCAATTTCTGTGCTTCATCGTCAATAAGAAGGTCCAAGGGATACAGTAAACCTGAAGTGAAGCATCGGAATCTAAAACTGGACTCACAGGAGAGGTTCAAATCATAGAAAGTTAGAGTGTCAGTCCTCTTGTACTTAAGTCGGCATTGTGACTTTTGTATTAAATTCGGATGCAATTTCTGTGTTTCATCGTCAATAAGAAGGTCCAAGGGATACAGTAAACCTGAAGTGAAGCATCGGAATCTAAAACTGGACTCACAGGAGAGGTTCAAAACATAGAAAGTTAGAGTGTCAGTCTTCTTGTACTTAAGTCGGCATTGTGCCTTTTGTATTAAATTTGGATGCAATTTCTGTGTTTCATCGTCAATACGAAGGTCAAAGGGATACAGTAAACCTGAAGTGAAGCATCGGAAAATAAAACTGGACTCACAGGACAGGTTCAAATCAAAGAAAGTAAGAGTGTCAGTCCTCTTGGACTAAAGTCAGCATTGTGCCTTTTGTATAAAATTCGGATGCAATTTCTGTGTTTCATCGTCAATAAGACGGACCAAGGGATACAGTAAACCTGAAGTGAAGCATCGGAATCTAAAACTGGACTCACAGGAGAGGTTCAAATCATAGAAAGTTAGAGTGTCAGTCCTCTTGTACTTAAGTCGGCATTGTGCCTTTTGTATTAAATTCGGATGCAATTTCTGTGTTTCATCGTCAATAAGAAGGTCCAAGGGATACAGTAAACCTGAAGTGAAGCATCGGTATCTATAACTGGACTCACAGGAGGGGTTAAAATCATAGGGAGTTAGAGTGTCAGTCCTCTTGTACATAAGTCGGCATTGTGCCTTTTGTATTAAATTTGGATGCAATTTCTGTGTTTCATCGTCAATAAGAAGGTCTAAGGATACAGTAAAGCTGAAGTGAAGCATCGGAATATAAAACTGGACTCACAGGACCGATTCAAATCAAGGAAAGTAAGAGTGTCAGTCCTCTTGTACTTAAGTCGCCATTGTGCCTTTTGTAGAAAATAGGGATGCAGTTTCTGTGTTTCATCGTTAATAAGACGGTCCAAGGGATACAGTAAACCTGATGTGAAGCATCGGAATCTAAAACTGGGCTCACAGGAGGGGTTCAAATCAAAGAGAGTTAGAGTGTCAGTCCTCTTGTACTTAAGTCGGCATTGTGCCTTTTGTATTAGATTGGGATGCACTTTCTGTGTTTCATCGTCAATAAGAAGGTCCAAGGGATACAGTAAACCTGAAGGGAAGCATCGGAATCGAAAACTGGACTCACAGGAGAGGTTCAAATCGTAGAAAGTTAGAGTGTCAGTCCTCTTGTACTTAAGTCGGCATTGTGCCTTTTGTATTAAATTCGGATGCAATTTCTGTGTTTCACCGTCTATAAGAAGGTCCAAGGGATACAGTAAAACTGAAGTGAAGCATCGGAATATAAAACTGGTCTCACAGGAGAGGTTCAAATCATAGAGAGTAAAAGTGTCAGTCCACTTGTACTTAAGTCGGCACTGTATCTTTTGTACTAAATTCGGATGCAATTTCTGTGTTTCATCGTCAATAAGAGGGTCCAAGGGATACAGTAAACCTGAAGTGAAGCATCGGAATCTAAAACTGGACTCACAGGGGAGGATCAAATCATAGAGAGATAGAGTGTTAGTCCTCTTGTACTTCAGTCGAAATTGTGCCTTTTGTATTAAATTCGGATGGAATTTCTGTGTTTCGTCGTCGATAAGAAGGTCCAAGGGATACAGTAAACCTGAAGTAAAGCATCGGACTCGAATACTGGGTTTCACAAGAGAGGTTCAAATCATAGAGTGTTAGAGTGTCAGTCCTTTTGTACTTAAGTCGGCATTGTGCCATTTGTATTAAATTCGGATGCAATTTCTGTGTTTCATCGTCTATAAGAAGGTCCAAAGGATACAGTGAATCTGAAGTGAACCATCGGAATCTAAAATTGGACTCACACGAGAGGTTCAAATCATTGAGAGTTATAGTGTCAGTTCTCTTGTACTTAAGTCTCCATTGTGCCTTTCGTATTAAATTCGGATGCAATTTCTGTGTTTCATCGTCAATAAGAAGCTCCAAGGGATACAGTAAACCTGCAGTGAAGGATGGGAATCTAAAACTGGACTCACAGGAGAGGTTCAAATCACAGAGAGTAATAGTGTCACTCCTCTTCTACTTAAGTCGGCATTGTGCGTTTTGTATTAAATTCGGATGCTATTTCTGTGTTTCATCGTCAATAAAGAGGTCCAATGGATACAGTAAGCCTGAAGTGAAGCATCGGAATGTAAAACTGGACTCATAGGAGAGGTTTAAATCATAGAGATTTAGAATGTCAGTCCTCTTGTACTTAAGTCGGCATTGTGCCTTTTGTATTAAATTCGGATGCAATTTCTGTGTTTCATCGTCAATAAGAATGTCAAAGGGATACCGTAAACCTGAAGTGAAGCATCGCAACCTAAAACTGGACTCACAGGAGTGGTGCAAATCATAGAGAGTTAGATTGTCAGTCTTCTTGTACTTAAGTCGGCATTGTGCCTTTTGTATTAAATTCGGATGCAATTTCTGTGTTTCATTGTCAATAAGAAGGGCCAAGGGATACAGTACACCTAAAGTGAAGCATCGGAATCTAAAACTGGACTCGCAGGAGAGGTTCTAATTATAGAGAGTTAGAGTGTCAGTCCTCTTTTACTTATGTCGGCATTGTGCTTTTGTATTAAATTCGGATGCAATTTCTGTGATTCATCGTCAATAAGAAGGGCCAAGGGATACAGTAAACCTGAAGTGAAGCATCGGAATCTAAACTAGACTCACAGGAGAGGTTCAAATCATAGAAAATTAGTGTGTCAGTCCTCCTGTACTTAAGTCGGCATTGTGCCTTTTGTATGAAATAAGGAACAATTTCTGTGTTTCATCGTCTATAAGAAGGTCCAAGGGATACAGTGAATCTGAAGTGTACCATCGGAACCTAAAACTGGACTCACACGAGAGGTTCAAATCATAGAGAGTTATAGTGTCAGTCCTCTTGTACTTAAGTCGGCATTGTGCCTTTTGTATTAAATTCGGATGCAATTTCTGTGTTTCATCGTCATTAAGAAGGTCCTAGGTATATAGTAAACCTGAAGTGAAGCATCGGAATCTAAAACTGGACTCACAGGACAGGTTCATATCATAGAAAGTTATAGTGTCAGTCCTCTTGTACTTAAGTCGGCATTGTGCCTTTTGTATTAAATTCGGATGCAATTTCTGTTTTTCATCGTCAATAAGAAGGTCCAAGGGATACAGTAAACCTGAAGTGTAGCATTGGAATCTAAAACTGGACTCCCAGGAGAGGTTCAAATCATAGAAAGTTAGAGTGTCAGTCCACTTGTACTTAAGTCAGGAGAGGTTCAAATCATAGAAAGTTAGAGTGTCAGTCCACTTGTACTTAAGTCAGCATTGTGCCTTTTGTATTCAATGCGGATGCAATTTCTGTGTTTCATCGTCAATAAGAAGGTCCAAGGGACACAGTAAACCTGAAGTGAAGCATCGGAATCTAAAACTGAACTTACAGGTGATGTTCATATCATTGAAAGTTAGAGTGTCAGGCCTCTTGTACTTAAGTTGGCATTGTGCCTTTTGTATTAAATCCGGATGCAATTTCTGTGTTTCATCGTCAATAAGAAGGTCCATGGGATAAGGTAAACCTGAAGTGAAGCATCGGAATCTAAAACTGGACTCACAGAAGAGGTTCAAATCATAGAAATTTAGAGTGTCAGTCCTCTTGTACTTAAGTCGGCATTGTGCCTTTTGTATTAAATTCGGAGGCAATTTCTGTGTTTCATCGTCAATAAGAAGGTCTAAGGGATACAGTGAACCTGAAGTGAAGCATCCGAATTTAAAATTGGACACACAGGAGAGGTTCAAACCATTGAAAGTTAGAGTGTCAGTCCCCTTGTACTTAGGTCGGCATTGTGCCTTTTGTATTAAATTCGGAAGCAATTTCTGTGTTTCATCGTCAATAAGAAGGCCCAAGGGATACAGTAAAGCTGAAGTGAAGCATCGGAATCAAAAACTGGACTCACAGCAGGGGTTCAAATAATAGAGAGTTAGAGTGTCAGTCCTCTTGTACTTAAGTCGGCATTGTGCCTTTTCTATTAAATTCGGATGCAATTTCTGGTTTTCATCATCAATAAGGAGGTCCAAGGGATACAGTAAACCTGAAGTGAAGCATCGGAATCTGAAACTGGACTCACAGGAGAGGTTCGAATCATAGGGGTAGAGTGTCAGTCCTCTTGTACTTAAGTCGGCATTGTGCTTTTTGTATTAAATTCGGACGCAATTTCTGTGTTTCATCGTCAATAAGAAAGTCCAAGGGATACAGTAGACCTGAAGTGAAGCATCGGAATTTAAAACTGGACTCACAGGACTGGTTCATATCATGGAAACTTCGTGTGTCAGTCCTCATGTACTTAAGTCGGCATTGTGCCTTTTGGATTACATTCGAATGCAATTTCTGTGTTTCATCGTCAATAACAAGGTCCACAGGATACAGTAAACCTGAAGTGAAGCATCGGAATCTAAAACTGGACTCACAGGAGAGGTTCAAATCATAGAAAGTTAGAGTGTTAGTCCTCTTGTACTTAAGTCGGCATTGTGCCTTTTGTATTAAATTCGGATGCAATTTCTGTGTTTCATCGTCAATAAGAAGGTCCAAGGGATACAGTAAACCTGAAGTGAAGCATCGGAATCTATAACTGGACTCACAGGAAGGTTTCAAATCATAGGGAGTTAGAGTGTCAGTCCTCTTGTACATAAGTCGGCATTGTGCCTTTTGTATTAAATTTGGATGCAATTTCTGTGTTTCATCGTCAATAAGAAGGTCTAAGGATACAGTAAACCTGAAGTGAAGCATCGGAATATAAAACTGGACTCACAGGACCGATTCAAATCAAAGAAAGTAAGAGTGTCAGTCCTCTTGTACTTAAGTCGCCATTGTGCCTTTTGTATATAATAGGGATGCAGTTTCTGTGTTTCATCGTCAATAAGACGGTCCAAGGGATACAGTAAACCTGATGTGAAGCATCGGAATCTAAAACTGGGCTCACAGGAGGGGTTCAAATCAAAGAGAGTTAGAGTGTCAGTCCTCTTGTACTTAAGTCGGCATTGTGCCTTTTGTATTAGATTGGGATGCACTTTCTGTGTTTCATCGTCAATAAGAAGGTCCAAGGGATACA